>NW_020800127.1:0-22866 GCF_003590095.1 Trichoplusia ni
TCACAGCTGACCGCGAACGTCATATATTTCTCGCGAGTCAGAAACCTTCACTGACAGAGAATTGCGTCTCACAGCTGACCGCGAACGTCATATATTGTCTCGCGAGTCAGAAAACCTACACTGAGAGGGAATTGCGTCTCACAGCTGACCGCGAACGTCATATATTGTCTCGCGAGTCAGAAACCTACACTGAGAGGGAATTGCGTCTCACAGCGACCGCGAACGTCATATATTGTCTCGCGAGTCAGAAACCTACACTGAGAGGGGAATTGCGTCTCACAGCTGACCGCGAACGTCATATATTGTCTCGCGAGTCAGAAACCTACATGAGAGGGAATTGCGTCTCACAGCTGACCGCGAACGTCATATTTTATCTCGAGAATCTGAAACTTTAACTCAATATAAGACCGTTTGACAAATGATAGGGTGCACCATAATTTATTCGATCTCTCGAAGACGCACATGAGCATGAACAACGACTAGAGTCGGTACGCGAATATTATAATTCTTTGAGACAAGAACGATCAGTAAGTTTGTCTAATGAAAGATTAAGAATCGAAAAATATTCGGTCTCTTGAAACGGACGAACAGCGAGAGGCCGTCTTACTGCAGACAGATTTCGACATAGCCTTAATAACTTAGATGTACACATAGAAGATCAATCTAGAAATTCGGTGGCTTGGTCCGACAAATATAAAAGTGGGTTTGCTTATAACCTCACAATTGATTATGGATCATCTTCTGTAATAGGCGATATGAACGTGGTATGTCGTTTTTGTAATGCTTCAAAGTGGAGTAAGGAGTCAGCTGGTTTCTGTTGTTCTACAGGTAAAATAATTTGCCTTCATTCGAAGACCCACCGGAACCTTTGAAATCACTACTTTTAGGGAACATATACAATCTAACAGTTTTTAGATAATATTCGCACTTAATAGTGCATTTCAAATGACATCCTTTGGCGCTCAACAAATCTCAGAAGGTCATTTCATGCCTACTTTTAAGATACAAGGTCAGGTTTACCATTTGATAGGATCCCTTTTGCCTGAAAACCAACCTAAGTTTCTTCAAATATATTTGTATCCGACTACAACGAACAGTCGAATATAAGAATCAATATTTCCCGAATTTAAATACTGAACTCATATCACAACTTCAGAACATGTTGCATCAGGTTAATTCGTATGTATGCAGTTTTAAATCGGCATTAGAAGCTCTTCCTCGAGATGATGATAACAATTATAAAATTGTTATAAATGCCGATAGGCGTCCAACTCAGGAACACCCTGGGCGTTATAATGCTCCATCCACGAATGAAGTTGCTGTGGTATTGGTCGACCAGGAATGTGATAGGCGTGATATCGTTATCCGTTCCAGAGATAATCGTTTGCAACGTATTTATGAAACCCACAGGGCTTACGACAGTTTGCAATATCCTTTGATATACTGTCGAGGGGAAGATGGTTATAATTTTGCTTTATACCAAACTGATCCGCGTACAGGCGCACCTAATTATAATAAAAAGATTTCATGCCTTCAATTTTACTGTTACCACTTGCAAGTAAGACGGAATAGGTTTGTATACTTTCAACGTTTTCGTGGCTTATTCAATCAGTTTATTGTAGACATGTACGCAAAAATTGAAACCGAAAGATTAGTTTATAATTCGATGGCAGCAAAGTAGAAACGGACATCTACATTTTTATGAAAATGCTTTTTTTACAAAAATTAGCTTATATTAATCCTACCTACAAGTCAGTATTAATTTTTTTTCAAAATTCATTATAATAAAGAAAATTTGACACGTAAATGAAGACATCTACACTGGATTTTTAAAAAACATCGCAGTAGAAACGGACATTTGAATTTGTCCGCCTTTACTTCGGATCTTTGACAGATGAATGAAACGTCAACAATGACATCAGTCAGTTGTCACATTCTAGCGCGTACCGGGTATGTTTTCGTGCGTACCTAATCGTTAACGTTTTGATCTCGTTTTTCCTCCTATAAGTAAAAATAAGACAGTGTTTATGTTTGCTAAGTTTAAAATATTGTTCTGTGTTTCTTTTTTATTTTATTTCAGTTTGATATTTGCTATCCGCCAATGATACTTTGATAATAAATAAATCATAGTATTATATTGCGTTTTTATTTACAATAATATATTTTACGTGATTTGGTAACTAAATAAATGAGTTCAACTGATAGTAATAGATGGAGATAAGTTGTAGTTAACTCATTTATTGATAATGTATAAAATGTTAAATGCAAAGTAAATAAAGACATCTACAAAATTTGGTCAAAAAAGGAGAATACTGTTTGCATGTTGCTTAGAAGATGTTCTAATAATATCCTTAAATGTATAACAGAAGATTATTATATTACTTTATAAGATATTTTAAATGGGCACTTTTTTTATCACACGTATAAACGGTTATCAGGCAGATGTCTTCTTCTACGTCAATGTTTTTTCAGAGTAAAAAAAGACATCTACATTATTTCAGTAAAAACAACGATGTAGCGATAAAACCTATTACACAATTCATAAAGAAGGTTATTTTAAAGCATCATAGAAAATTTCAGGTTAATCGGTTCATAACTCGCAAAATAACCACGCTTTTAAACTAAATCTGCTCTCCTGTAAAGTTGCGATTTTGTAGATGTCCGTTTCTACTTTGCTGCCATCGATATACGATCTAATCAAAGGCAGCTGCGCGTTGAAGAATACGTGCACCTTCGCGACGCCATGCAGCAAGATAACGATACGGTGAATATGGGTCGTTTAGTTATTTTGCCCTCTTCTTTTACTGGTGGTCCACGATACATGCACGAAAGTACTCAAGATGCTTTTTGTTACGTAAGAAAATATGGACGTCCCGACTTATTTATTACTGTAACTACCAATCCTAAGTGGGATGAAATTACTCGGGAGCTTCTTGAGGGTCAAGCACCGCATGACCGCCATGATATCATCGCAAGAGTTTTTCATTTAAAATTGAAATCAATGATAGATCTACTTACCAAAGATAAAATTTTTGGAGAAGTATTGTGTTATATGTATAGTATTGAATGGCAAAAACGCGGCTTACCTCACGCACATATCCTGCTTTGGTTAAAAGATAAGGTTCGACCTAATGATTAGACAGTTTAATCAGTGCTGAAATTCCAAGTCCGATTGCAGATCCCGTGTTATACGACATTGTTAAAAACTCATATGATACATGGTCCATGTGGTTCGTTTAACGGGAATTCTCCTGCATGCAAGACGGTCGTTGCACTAAAAAGATATCCAAAAGCCTTAGTGGATGGCACTGTAACAGGACATGATGGATACCCATTATATCGTCCGCCGTTCAAGAGATAATGATGGTTTTTACTGTTGAAAAGCGAGTGTCTGGACAACAAGTTACTTTAGATAATAGGTGGGTCGTTCCGTATTCTCCTGTGTTGTCCAGAGCATTTCAAGCTCACATAAATGTTGAAATGTGTGATAGTGTAGAGTCAATAAAATATATTTGTAAGTATATTAATAAGGGCAGTGACCAAGCTACATTTGCTTTGAGAAATGAACATGATGAAGTTACAAGATTTCAGTCAGGCAGATATATAAGTTCTTCAGAAGCTGTGTGGCGGATCTTAAGTTTCAACATTCACGAAAGATTATCCACCTGTGACTCATCTGGATGTTCATCTTGAAGGCGGCCAACGTATATATTTCAACGCCGAAAATGTCACAGAACGGTTAGAGAACCCTAGACAAACAAGTTTATTAGCATTCTTTCGACTTTGCCAAACTGATGATTTTGCAAAATCTCTTTTGTATGAGGAAGTTCCAACGTATTATACCTACGATAAGCAACGGGGTGTCTTTAATCGAAGACGCCGTGGCAGGCCTGTAGATGGCGAGTCAGGTATTTTTAAAGAACATGTTCTTGGTAGAGTGTACACCGTTCATCCTAACAACGCTGAGTGTTTCTATTTGCGATTATTATTACATACCGTGCGAGGACCAACCTCATTTATAGATTTGAGAAAAGTAGACGATGTTGTTTATCCCACTTATCAAGCAGCTTGCCAAGCGCGTCATTTGCTTGAAAAATGATCAGCATTGGGATGACGCTTTAGCAGAATCCTGTGTTAGTGATAATCCACGACGGTTACGCCATTTATTTGTAACATTACTCACATTTTGTAATTTGTCAGATGCTGTAACATTATGGGAAAAATATAAAGAAAAATTTTCAGAAGACTTTCTTAGAAATATACCTAACAATGATGAAGGCACAACTAATGATAATTTCCGTGATCTTGCCATAAATCAGTGCTTATTAGCTCTTCAGGATGACTTAACAGCAGTAGGCGGTAAATCACTCTGTGAATATGGTTTGCCAACACCAACCTCAGTCGAGAGGTAACTAATAGGGAATATTCCGCAGAGATTGGTTACAATTTAACGGAACTGCTGACAACATTAGAAAACGGTGTCCCAATGATGACTGCAGAACAACGTTCAGTTTATGACCGCGTGTGCAATAGTGTTCAAAATAATTTGGGAACAATATGGTTTTTAGATGCACCTGGAGGAACTGGAAAAACCTTTTTGACTAAATTAATATTGGCTTATGTTCGAAATCAGCGTAAATTGCGCTTGCCGTAGCTTCATCAGGGATAGCTGCAACATTGCTACCAGGAGGTAAAACTGCTCACAGTATGTTTAAAATACCAATTGATTAGATCGAACGGAAAATCCAACCTGTAGTATTTCAAGAAATAGCGACAAAGCTAAGGTATTACGCGAGTGTAGTTTAATCATATGGGATGAATGTACGATGGCCCATGAAAAGGAGTAGAAGCGGTAGACCAGAACTTTAAGGGATATAAGACAAAATGATCGACCAATGGGCGGTATCACGGTTTTATTTTGTGGTGATTTCCGACAAACCTTACCGGTAATACCACGGGGAACCCGAGCTGATGAGGTTAGGGCTTGCCTGAAAAGCTCTTATTTATGGCGAGATATACAATCGGTGCATTTGACTATAAATATGCGAGTGAAGAACTGGAGATAACCCGGATGATAGTCAATTTTCTGACACATTATTAAAGATTGGTGAAAGGTACCTATCCACAACTACACCAAGGAAAAACTTATACTGACGCCTGAATTATGTTGTATGGTGCAATCTCAACCACATCTTATATCGTCGTTTACGGTGACGTAACAAATATATTAAATAGGGACAATTCTTGGCTATGCGAAAGATCTATTTTAACTCCTCGCAATGACCAGGCATCTGAGATCAATAACAAAATACTGTCGAATATACAGGGGGAAAGCAAAGTTTATAGATCAATAAATAGAATGGTCGATGAACAAGAAGCCACTAATTACCCGATAGAATTTTTAAATTCTTTAAATATGCCCGGACTTCCCTCTCATGAAATTTGTTTAAAAATTGGGATACCGATTATTATGCTCCGAAATTTAAAACCACCACAACTTTGCAATGGAACTCGACTAAAAGTAACCCAGTTGCAATAAAATATAATCGAGGCTCAAATTTTAACAGGTTGCGGTGCAGGAGAAACCGTCTTTATTCCCAGAATACCCTTAATACCAAATAATTTTCCATTCCAATTTAAAAGGACGCAATTCCCAGTATCGGTGTGTTATGCAATGACAATTAACAAGGCTCAAGGGCAGACTTTTCGTGTTGCTGGAGTAGATCTCAGTGTCAGTTGTTTCTCACATGGTCAGTTGTATGTTGCTCTTTCCCGTGTTAGCAGTTCTAAAAGTCTTTATGTTCACGTGCCGGACGGGTCAACTTTCAATATAGTTTACCCGGAAGCTTTGCACTAAAGTATTTTCGTTTTATAGGTACCTTTACCTTACCTTTATAAGGCAGTGGTACTTATATTGCCACCAGAATTTGAACCTTAACACATTATTATAAAGTTTAAAAGCTATAAATATTTTTAAGTTCTGTGTCTTATAAAGGGTTAAGCCTTATGTGAACGTGATCTAAACAATATTACCAATATAAATAATAATAATAAATATTACCAATACATTAACTTAATATACAAGGAGTTACACGCTGACGGAGTCGCGGACACAGCTATCTATACTTTTCTGCCGGAAGTCACTATTCCACGCGGACGAAGTCGCGGGCACAAGCTAGTTAATTATAAAATTCAATGATGTAGCAATTTATGCCACCTCCGTGTTCAGGGCTGTGCCAGGTAAATCAACGTTTGGGGTATTTCTTTCTTTGAGTTTTATTTTATTAGCCGGCAGCAGATACGTCATGCTCCCTTAGTCGTCACTGCCTGCGGTGGCGTCTTGGGTCGGGTCACCTCCTTCCCTCAAATATGGCAGGGAGGTGATGGCTGACCCTTGCGTCATACTCGTGAACGGGTGCTGCTTGCGGTGACTGGTCGGTCTGCTGACCTTGGCCTTTGTACTTACAGTTAAATTTCGTATTGGATTAGATACGGCGAACTCAAATTTTTGTTTGTTTGGCATGGCACCTGCACACTTATTTTGTTATTGTTCTGTATAATAATAATTTTGTAATGGGAATGACAGCGTGCTGCTGGGGAGTTTGTTGCACCGTTTCTTCTCTCACAGCAAAAGCACTTAGGAAGCGGTGATGGGTGGGCGAAACTGGGTGCTGTCCAATGTAACTTGACCTTCAAAAAGTGCTACTTAGTAGCCTAATTTGAATAAATGAATTTTGATTTTGATTTTGATATAATAAAGCGATTCTATTATTCACGAAACTAATATTAAGGTTTTCATACGGGAAGTAAGTCGAATTTAGATATACTTTAACATCCCGAACGTGACAGTGATCAAACTGTGACATATCAGAACTTGAATTATTTTTTCTGTTTGTTTGTAAACCAATAATTACGTATCTTGGTTTCTCTATTTGCGATGAAGTTTTTATAGACCAGGTGTGTTTCGTAGTTTTTGGTAGAGCTGGGTATTCGTATAAATCCCAATTTCTAAATATCATCTGAAGAGGTCGATCTTTTTCTAACAATTTTAACAAACTTATTTTTTCTTTGTCCGATACTTTAACATGCGGTACACGCCATATAATTTTATTGATCTTTATGTCGTCAATTACTTCACCAGTATTCAGTTTCACTGCATTTAAGTTCGTGTTACTTCTTCGCAATATCAGTTCATGTCTACTATTTATAACAATTTTCTTAAAATCTTCAGCAAAACCAAGTATGTTACATAGTGGTATAGAAACGGAAAAGTTACCTCCATTAATATTTTTTATACCATCAATGTTCCAGCCCCATGCGTCAGATAGCTTTGATTCACTTTCGTTCATCGATATTAATTATTTCATGGTGGTAGTAACTCCCGCATTTTTTATTTTATCAATCTCCACGCCATTTAATTCGTACCTTATATCTTGGAAAAGATAGAGTAGAGCATAATTAGTAAAATGAACACTGCTCGCGGCTTCTTTTGAATCTTTTTATTAACAACTATGGTTCCTTCAAATACAAAGTGCTTGCTGACGGTAGTACATACAAGTCCTGTTGGTTGATAGGTATGCGTATCTCGTCATTCCTGTTAAAACTAGTCACGTACGGTTTATATGAATGGTATTCGATGCCTTCAACAGTATTGTCGTAGGTTGGTGCGGATAAAACATCTAAGATATTCATTTTAGTAAACCGATTGCTTTAAGAAATGCTTTATTTTCTCTTGTTAATTTTATTATTTTCCTCGAGCTAGATCTTATATGACTGGGAGCTTGATGTAAACTGAGGACTTTTTCTGGTTGATATATATATTTATTATAGTCAATCGTTTTTTCTTCTTAGATGTAAATATAGCTGTACTTCTTCACCGCGTAAATTTATTAGTTGATTGTTTATGTCCAGTAACCGTATATGTATGCAGCTTATGTTGTTTTGGTTAATCGGAAAGTATATTGCGTTTTTAGGAATTTCTATGATTCTATATCCTGGTGGCACGTTGAGTGCAAATTCGTGGATAATGTGACTGGGCTCTCCGTTTATGTACGAACCACTGACAATATCACATTCAATACTGATCACGGTTGTTGGTAAAATGTTAACTGGGAACTGTGAGACATGCAATTTATTAGCTTTCAAGATCTGCTTATCATACCCTAGTAGATTTCGAAAAGTGTCTTCCTTATCGAAGTTTATATCTTTTGAACAGAGTATTGTAGTTTTTAGAGTGTTGTTATTGCATTGTAGTTTTATCGTTGCATTTTGTATTTTGGATTTAATATAATCACTAATATCTTGAAGTTCATAAGTTCCTTCGGGTATTTCAATTACTTCCTCGGATCCATAGTAGAACTTATTGTTCTTTTTATCAATATTTGGAATATAATTAAACGTTGAGAAATGCAATAATGCGCATTCGTACTGACCGTTTAATTGTAATGTGTTTGAATAGTATGTAGACAAATCTGATGAGTTTCCAGTTATTGACAAAGTGAGGGACATCTTGAGAATGATAAAAATGAAAGAATAACATATTAATTTTTCCAAAAATTCCTTAGATATTCTAAACATAAGTGTCCACAATTCACAGAATTGAATTTTTGGTATCTTGTGTAGTTATAAAAAATATTATAGTTTTTTAGTACCGTATCAATTCGAGAGGCGGTTTTAAATCACCAAAGCTGTCAAAATATTCACAATAATTATTAAATTTAACATAAGCTACCCAATGCGTTCCTTCATTTTTTGAATTGTCCAAATTCACAATAGCACATTCAACCTGTTTTGGTTTTCTCGGTAGCTGATCTTTCATGTAAACTCCTCGAAAGTATGGCAAGTCGCGTGCGTGCTTTTTGATATCAATATCAGTTAATGGACGATTAGGTAGCTCTCTTATCAGTTTTTGATGAATTTATAAACAAACCTGTACCATTTTTATGTGGTTTAATGTACAACCCTTTTCCTATAGCTAATGCTTCCATAGTTTTATTGTGTCGTTCAGTTTCTTGTAATTTTTTTTGAGCTGTTCTATAATCGTTAACAGTTTTTGCGATACCAGCAGCACCACCCGCTAAAGATCCTAATGCCGATAAACCAGCAAAAATTGGGATCAAAGGCAGAACTACACCAGTTTTCGGTATGGGTATGACCCGAGGAACTCGTACTTTCTGTACACAAGGAAATATTTTTCTTGCAGCCAAGTAAGCGGCGTTTATAAGAGCCTTACTGTCCTTGTGTTTTAGTTTTCTAATTTTTGATCTTATTTTCGACACAAAGCTGTTAAACGTTTTAATTCCTGCACCAGACTTTATTTTGGCTTTCATGACTTTGCTCACTAACCATGAGCTAAGTTTTTCCCCTTTTCCTGCATCCTTAGACCTAAGTCTTTGTTTAGCCATGTTTAACAGTTGTAAATCGGCTTTGTGTCGATTAGGTAAATCTGTATGGTTCTGATATGCAATATCGTGATGCATACAAGCTTCGTCTAACTTGTTTACGCCTCGATCTCCACGTAGTAAACGTTTTTGAAGTTTAGTAACTGGTCCACAATAATTGTAACCAGGCAAATGAAGTTCAAAGGGTAAATTATTAATCACACTAATAACTAGTCCACCACCTTGCATCGTTCAAAGCAAAATGAAAGACATGTAAGAAATAATAATGTTTATATGAATGATTTGATATCTACTTTTATCAATTCACTATCGCAGCTCTGTTGATCCAACTATTTTCTGCGTTACTTAAACCTAACCATTTCACAAACAATTTATTTCCTTTTCTTTTTAAAACTTTTTCTATCAAATAAACGCTTGGGAAATATGTTTTTTGAAGTTCCGGTTCATAAAAAGTTCCTAAAATAGCTCGTTTTCGTTGATCTTCTATGTGATACGTTGTGGGTGTGGTATTGTTAACTTTTTTTATGGTAAATATTTCAGTTGACCAATTAGGAGTATATCCCTTTTTAAAAACATGCTTGTATTTACTAATGCGAACACTGTCATCAACTTTGAACTTTGGTACGCAACGAAAAGATATGTGTATACGTTTAACTCATATCATTTATTTACTTCAACAGGTTTGCATTTAATAGTACGGCTTTTTGTGTTGTTATACATTTTCAACGTATCTTGTAACACCGTTACATACCACTTGTAGTTTCCGTTCATACTAAAACACTTATACAATTTATTTTTAATAGTTTTTATCAAACGCTCTACAATTAAAGCTTTCTTTGTAGAAAAGGTCGAGTAATGGTTAATATTAAACCTTTTCATGAGCATTTGGAATGATGTATTATAAAACTCTGTTCCTGAATCTGTTTGTAAATTAACTGGTTTGCGTTGACTTTTATTGAGTATGTTCTCAAATGCACTAGTAACATCAATTTTATTTTTCGATTTGAGCGGTTCTGCCCAGGCGTATTTTGAGAAACAATCAATCACCAATAATATGTAATTGTAACCTTTGTTGTATTTTCTTAAATTTTGCATGTCCATTAAATCGGCTTGCCACAAATCATCAATCCCTTTTAAAATGACAGATCGTCGATTAAAATTTTTTCTCGCTGCTTTATGGATTTCATTTACAATTTCTTGTTTGGACATTATGATGACTTTTTAGGTGCTAATAAGTTATCTACAGCTGTTTTTGTGTACAACTTATCTTCTAAATGAATGGAAACTTCATATATCTTCGCTTTTAAAGTATTTTGTACATCGTCCATAATTCGAGCTTGCATTAACAGCATGGCTTTATGTAAATCTTTTGTTATGAATTCATCGACATAGACCTTATTTACAGCGTCATCTGGCTCTACAGGAGTTCTGACACCTCTTAACGTTGCAGCTTTCAAATCGAATTCACCATTTTCTGTTTTTGTCAATGAATTATCATTACACTCGAATAATTCTGTCAATCGCATTCTTTTATGAATGTAATGACCAAATTTGTCTATATTCATTTTAAATGTAGTATTGAAGTGTAGTAGAAGTAGAAGTAGTAGTAGTAGAAGTAGTAGTAGAAGTATAGTATTGAAATGCTTTTTATTGAAGGGTTAACAGTAAAATGAAACGTATGCAGAGGATGGAAGATATTTATTAACTGATAACCTTACTTTCACGTAATTCTTCAATGATGGAGATTATTTCATTGTCCAGCCCAGTGTTGCCAGCGTCTCGTAGCAATCAAAAGTTTTAATCTATCCACTAGTTCGTTTGGATTGTCCCAATAAACATAGTCTACGTTTTTTCTCCACACTTTTGTCAAGGGTAGTCCATTTCCCTTTGGTTGATTATAGATCTGATTTGTACATTGTAATTTGAAAAGAGGTTTAATAATTTGCAAATATTTTTGTCCTTTGCTACTTTTGATGGGTTTGTTTGGTTCAAAATCTCGACGATGTGCATTTGTATCGAGCAGCATGGACTTGTAATGCTGCATATCATTATCTGTCACTATACTCAAGTCTACATCTTTTTTTAGCAGCAACTGTTTCAAACCGGATGTATTACGATATTTGCGACCCGCGACTGTAACAAAATCGTCACCAATCGTAATGCTAACTGAACCTAACATAAGTTTTCCACGCTCTATCCGAACACCGAATGGTACATCATGTAGTGCTTCAGGAGATAGGGACCAAGATGATGTATCTGAAGGATTATGCGTGGTTGTGGTATTTAAACGAAATATTTAGTTTAATCAACTTATCTATTTATTGAGACATCAATTTTCTTACAAGTTTAAATAAGGAAGAAGACAGCGCCACGAGTGTCAAAAATAGGAACTATAAAAAATGGTTGCGTTCCATTACAACAATTCTAACACCCTCCCTTGGAACGCAACCCCATTTTTGTTGCACAATAAAAATGTTTATCACTAGTAGTACCCTTAGTTAAGTTATCTGCTATCATTTCTGCACCCTTAGCATACAAAAACTTAATTTTTAAATTATTAACATGACTCTTAAGAAAATGGTAACGGATATCTATATGTTTAGATCGTGGCAAATAACAATCATTTGTAGTTAGCTTAATTGCACTCTGGTTGTCACTGAAGATGATAAGAGGGTTCTTTAGCTGCTGCCCGAGCTCGCCGTGAAGCTGCTGCAGCCACAGCGCCTCCTGCGCAGCGGAGCACATCGCCATGTACTCCGCTTCAGCGGTCGACAGGGCGACGGTCTGCTGCTTGTGTGACCGCCACGATATAGCTCCACCCTGTAACAGAAATACATAACCGGTGCACGACTTTCTGTCGCGCACATCACTGGCCCAGTCAGCGTCACAATATCCCATTATCTCTTCATTACCATCTTTGGTGTATATCAACTTCATATCTTTTGTTCCCTGCAGATATCTTAAAATTCTTTTTACTGCAGACCAGTGTTCAGTGCTTGGGTATTTGTTAAATCTGCTAAGTGTGTTGACAGCAAAACATATATCTGGACGTGTGACTTGAGCCACATAGAGTAGACATCCAATTGCTTGTTGGTAGGGACCTTCAAACTTCTCTTCTTTCTCATTTTTATGAAACTTCATACCAACCTCAAATGGTGTTTTCACGGGTTTAGAGTCAGACATTCTGAAGCGTGCTAAGATTTCTTTGATATATTTTTCCTGATCTATAATTATTTTCTGCCCATCTTTGATAATGCGCAAACCCAAACATTCACTTGCCGTGCCCATATCTTTCATTTCAAAGTGCTCTTTTAATTTTTCCTTCAAAAGAATTTTAATAGAATTTTGAGCAGTAAATAATATTAAATCATCTACCCAGACAGCTATAAAAGTATTTTTCTCAGCATTATAGTAGACACAGGGATCTGTTTTAGATTGTAGCATTCCTAACTCATGTAAAACATTCTTTAGTTTGGTGTTCCACAATCTGCTGGCTTGTTTGAGGCCATATATAGATTTATGTAGCTTGCACACCTGAGATCCTTGTTTAAACTGTGCTGGTTGCTGCATGTAAATTTCTTTATCAATTTCCCCCTGCAAAAAGGCAGATACAGCGTCCATTTGGTCTATTTGTAGGTCATATTTGGCTGCCAGGGCAAATAAATAACGGATAGTTGTATATCTGACAACTGGTGAGTAAGTTTCTTCATAGTCAGCACCCCTCCTTTGAGCATAGCCCTTTATTACCAGCCTTGCCTTGTAGCGGACAACATTTCCCTGCTGGTTAGTCTTTGTTTTAAATACCCATTTACAAGGTAAAGCCCTTTTGCCCGGTGGAAGGTCTGTTAAACTCCATGTTTTGTTTTTAATTAATGAACTATACTCCTCATGCATGGCAGTTTTCCATTCAGCAGCATGTGCTGATGACAATGCTTCTTCGACAGTCTCTGGATCAGTCAGTTCAGTAAAGAAACACATAAAACTTTCCTTATTTTCATAATGACGTGGCCGGAGGGACCTCGTTGTTACATTGGTGTCATAGTTTTGCTTCACATAACTAGGCGGATGGAAAGTTTCATCTAGTTCACCATAATCTGTGTCATATTCACTTGAGTCTTCATCTTTACTTGTTTCCATGTTCAATTCTCTGTTCCAAGACTCCTGAGTGTGTATTTCCTGATTACGGGCGGTAGATGCACTTCCAGGTTTCTCATGTTTAGCAGGTGCAGCAGCGCTGTCACTGACAGACTGATTCCCCTTATCTGTAACTTCACCACTTGGAATGGGTAGACCGACATTGTGATTGTACTTTTCAAAGAAAGCGACATCTCTGCTCTTTATTACTTTATGTGTTACAGGGTCCATTAGACGATATCCTTTGGTATTTTCACAATAACCTACCATTATCATTTTAATTGATTTTTTATCCCATTTTTTGCGTTTTTGACTTGGTACATGTGCCATAGCAACAGAGCCGAATATTTTCATATGGGATAGATTAGGTTTTTTTCCCGTCCATAACTCATATGGTGTTTTGCCTTCAATTGACTTGGTGGGCGATCTGTTAATAATATATGCAGCAGTTGCCAAAGCCTCAGCCATAATCTTTTATCCAAGTTGGCATAAAACAGCATACATCTGGCGCGTTCCACTAGCGTCCTGTTCATCCGCTCTGCCTTGCCATTGTGCTCCGGAGTATATGGAGTGGATGTCTCCATATGACAGACTCTCCATAGGGCCGCATAAGTCTGAATCTATCAGCTCAAGGGGTCTTACTGCTCTTGAGCCTACATTTTTAAACGGCATCCTGCTATGCTTTCCTTCGAAACAATGAATACATGAAATTTCATTATTACCTTTTTCCGGAGTCAAAGTCACACCATCTACACAGTTTGGCAATTTTCTTATGTCTGATACATTCAAGTGTCCCATTCGCAGATGCCACAAATAAGCGTCATTAGAATTCCCTGGACTTGATGTCAGATGAACCATTTCTTGACCAGGGTTTATGATATATAAGTTGTTGTTCAATACTGCAGTACATATTACTTCTCCTACATAATTCTGGATATTACATCCTTTATTGTTAAACAAAACTTTGTATCCACTCTTCACAATAGTGCTGACAGAAAGGAGATTTGCAGCTAGCCCGGGGACAAACAAAACATTCTTGACTTGTATTTTATCTTTCTGATTTATAGGTATATCAACATAACCGACTCCTTTTACAGCTAGTGGCTCCCTATTTGCAACTGTAACACTCTTTACGGATGGCTCTGTGAGATTGTACAACCAATCATCTCTGCTTGTCATGTGCATGGATGCACCGGAGTCTATTAGCCATTTATCACACACATTTTGTTCAACAGTTGCTGAAAATGCAGCTACATAACTGGAGCTTTCTTCTTTACTTGATGCCCCCTTTGATTGTCTACAGAACTTGGCAAAATGACCATACTTGTTGCATTTAAAACATCTTGGCCCCTTCGGTTTACTCGATGGAATAAAATTTTTGTTGTTAAAAGTTTTCTTTGACTTAGTGAAGAAAACAGCAGACTTTGAGGTGTTAACTTCTTGAATAAGCTTGGTCTTAACTGAGTCTGCATTAATTTTGATACCCGAGCTCTCGAGCCCCATAATCATGGGTTTATATTCATCTGGTAATCCGGCCAGCATCAATGTCCCGAGCCACTCATCATCGACATTGAATCCTATATTACGTAGTTTATGAGCAGTATTCATGATTTTACTTACATACTCCTCAACACTAATGCAAGATTCCAGAGTCGTATTAATTAAGTCTTTGAGTAGGCCAACTCTTCGCGTAAGTCCATTGTCGTCAAAGGCTTGGTGTAAATTATGCCACACTTCCTTCGCCGTTGTACAGTCCTGGACGTGAACGTAATTTTGTGTATCCAGAAGCAAGATTAGCTTTGCCTTGGCCTTCATATCCTTGCCAGGATCAATCGGGTCATTGTTACCGGGCTCAATGCAACCCCACAGATTCTCGTGCTGTAAATACGTCTTCATACTAAATTTCCAGGTAGCGAAGTTTTCTCTTCCTACTAATTTTTCAATGTTGAACATATTACTGGAGCTCATTTTGACTGTGAGTTCTGTTCGACGAAATTTTTCCGAGAATCACGTTGTACGTATAACCTCAAACTGAATCTCAACGCTTATTTCACAAACTGAAGTTGTATTATTACTTTCCTGATATTTCTTACTGTACCAGCCCGAACCACGCTCTGCTACCATGAAGGATTATGCGTGGTTGTGGTATTTAAACGAAATATTTAGTTTAATCAACTTATCTATTTATTGAGACATCAATTTTCTTACAAGTTTAAATAAGGAAGAAGACAGCGCCACGAGTGTCAAAAATAGGAACTATAAAAAATGGTTGCGTTCCATTACAACAATTCTAACAGTATCGCATTCTTCGTGGATTGAAATGAAGATTCACTGTCGATTTCATTTTCATCACTGCTTTCTTCGTACTTTCTGCTACTAGAGGCTTCATCGTTTAATGTATGACTGTTTTCCAAGATTTTTCCATTTTCATTAGAAGTAGTTTCATTACTGGTGTTGGTTAGTAAATTAAGTGATTCGGTTTTAGGTTTAAAAACCGTTTCTAATGCTTGCTTATTGCCAATCTCAAGCTCTCTCATGGCGCGTACTTTTTTCTTTACAGCCGCTGAAGCATCTACTATTTGTCTTTTCAATGATTTTCCATCGTTGATAAATGTATAGTTATCTCATAAGAGTTGTTACAGGAATAATAAGGTAACAAGTCAGGAGTCTTAAATATATATCATTTTCTTATTCAAAGACGACAAATGTGTCAAACTTATTTCTATAACATCCATTATTTTTAGGGCAATCTTTATTTATTACCAGAAAGTTGTAAGGTTCACTTCAAATTTTAGAACACATTTCACGAAACTGAGCCCAAGTCATATCTGTATTAACGTGTTCTTCATAAATATGCTTTAGATTAATATCATCCTGCTTAAATAGTACGATAAGGTTAGCGTTGTCTCTTACTAACTGTTTTGGCACTTTACTATACGTTTGATTGAGATAAAAACAATCGATATTTTTGTGTCGACCCATTGCAAAGTAATCTCGCATGTTACTTTGATTTTCACAGGCAACGTCATCAAATATTATGACAGAGTTCGGTTTAGCATCCTAAACACTTAAAACGTCTTCATTTCCATGATATTTCTGAAATGAAATACCTGGAACTCGTTGTAAAACACTTTCCAGAAATCTATGCTTAAGTTGGTGCAAAGTTTTTGAATAAACGTAAACATTTTGAAATTTTAAACCATTGGATAAGAAGACCAATGAGCAAATTAGTTTTTCCACCATTTGACGGACCACAAATTATACAACGTACTGTGTTACTAATTCACTATGACGAGCATGAGTCTTGGGAATATCATCACAGATAGTGTTTACATTCAATGATTGGGGTTGTTTAATAAACTTCATGTCTAAGAATGGTAAGATACGTTCATAGCCTTCACTTATAAACTTTTTGATCAATCGAATCACAAATTACACATGGTAATGTGAGAATACTCGACTAAATGGATCGAGTCGACTATCGGATATTGAACATACTCTACCACTATCGGCTGCGAGGTGCACCCGCCGAGCGACCAGCCACCATTGGGCGTTCTATTCCATGATATGAATCGCTCATAACCTATTGGGCATTCTGTCCCACGACGCGAGTGCGCATGCATGAGCGAAGGAGTGGGACAGAATGCCCAATAATATACTACTCATTGGCATACGGAGAAACTCAAAATGCCCATGTTCAACTGTAAATGCGGTTTTATGGATATCGTCAGGGTTCATTTCGACTTGATAAAATCCGCTGGCAAGGTTTAACGTAGTGAAATAGTGACAGTTGCTTACTTATCTAGTACGTCAGAAATGTTGGGTAAAGTACGATAATCAATAGTCTTTTCATTTAATTTTCTAAAATCTACGACCAAGCGCCATGTGGTTTTTCCACTGGCGTCGGCTTTTTTGGGCACAACCCAGATGGAGGAACTCCAAGCAGATTGTGAAGGACGTATAATATTCTGTTGTAAAGTTTTAGAGATCTGATCCTGAACTTCTTGCTTGTGTACAAAATGATATCGATAACTTTTGAAATGAAACTACTTTTACGGATTTTATCGCGGTTTAATTTTAGATTTTAGTTCCCGACGTTTCGAAACCTTTGCAGGTATCATGGTCACGGGCGTCGATAACTTTTGGTATTGGTGCTTCATCCGTAGTTCTAATAGAATGTTTTATCTGATTTGTGAAAGATAGTGGTTCACCATCTATATAAAATACATCAGCGTATTTTGTACAAAGCGTTACCTAGTTAGCCTTCTCCTCAGGATTTAAATATTCTGTTCGTAATCGAGCTAACACTTCTTTAACACGGGAATACTGCTCAGAACGTGAGCACTGAATGTTGAACATTTCTGCGCTAATCGGACGATCCATTGAGAAGACCACATCATGACGTGATAAGTTAGTAATTCTTTATACCTCTACTGTTTTTAACGTTTGTAACGCAATTGCCTATGATACAGTTTGAAATCCGTTGTTCAGGAATGAACACTTCTCCGTCTTGAGAGTTTATAGGGACTGTAATTAACTTGGATGAATTAGCCGGTATTATATCCTCGTATAGGTTGCTATTGCGTGAATTATACATTAATAATGGATTACCGTGGAGTTCCGTGTAACTAGCAATTTATTTTTTAAATCTATAGTAGATTCTAATTTTTCTCATAAGTCATAGCCAATCAACCCGTCAAAATATTCATGGAACGCGTACATGAAAAGAGTGAGTTCACCCGGCTCGTTAAATTCTTTAAAACACGGTATAGTGATGGAGTAGTCACTTCTAGTCGTAGCGTTAATATTAGTGACTTCAGAAGGGTCATAATTATATGGTATGTGCGAATAAAATTGTTGAGCAACGGCCTGACTAACGAATGACATATTTGCACCTGTATCAATTAATAATTTAAGCGGGGGATTTGAAATCTGAATATATGGTAACTGTCTCTGGGTATATAAATTTATTTCTATTTTAACCTCTTCCCCTCGGACCGCGAAAGCGAACAGACGTGCTTCCCCGTATAATATTCAATATTCAAAAATCCCAATTTAAACTAAATAAATTAAACATTTAATTTACGCCCTAAGTACTAGGCGCGCATAACTCAGCAGGATACGCAGAGTAGTGGTGTGACAGAGACAGCAAGTGTTGAAAAGGAACTACTATCCGGCCTTCAGGTACGGTAGCTGCCATCTTTTTTCTGTCACTTTGACATTACTTACACATCTACTGTCTTACGTCACCTGTCATCGGCCTCACGTCACTGTCATCTGCCATACGTCACTGTCATCTGCCAAACTTCACTGTCATCCGCCATTCGTTCATCTGTTCGTCATCGTACTGTCTGCTACTAAGGTGCGTTTACGAAGTTGGCTACTCATTTCTTAAATTCTGACCTTATGCCTAACAAGATGTCAGGAATTGGAAATAAATCACTATCAGAGACAAATATTGCAGAACCAGCCGAGCAAACCACCCCAACCAATTATGTTTACCAACGAGCCAAGAGAGGAAGGGAGCTTGATTTTAACAATGCTGAACTGGACTCTTTCAAGGACGAGATGATTAATCTGATATCCTCTATGATGACAGCTCATAACGACGAACTCAAAAAAATTTACCCAACTCTGCTAAAAATAAAAAACACGAATACTAACATCAACATGAAAATGTCATGGCTGCACTGTCAGCTCAAAATGAGGACTTGAAGAAGAAAATTGAACAACTGGAAATCCAATCAAAAAAAGATAACGAGCAAATTCTAATGTTAGAAGATAAAATAGAAAGCTTACAAAGAGGATCTTGTAAGAATACTATAGAAATCAAAAATGTGCCAAAAGTCACTAAGGAGTCCAAAGAAGACTTACTGCAAATGGTTATAACTTTGTCGGAGAATGTCGACTATCCCATAATCAAAAAAGACATCAATGATATCTATCGAGCACGTACAAAGCGTACAGAAACAAAAAATGGCCCAATAATAATAGAACTATCTTCAACACTAGTCAAAACTGATCTTATGAAGAAAATGAAAGAATTTAACAGGAAAAATCCTAACAAAATTTGTGCTAAGCACCTAGGCTTCAAGACCGACGTAGATACTCCAGTCTTTGTCTCCGAGAAACTGACCACTAAGGGCGCAAGACTCCACTTCTTAGCAAGAGACCTGACAAAGTCACTAAAATTCAAGTTCTGTTGGACGTCGTACGGCGTCGTCTACGTTAAGAAAGATGACAACTCCCCTACCATAATCATAAAAAGTGAAGGACAAGTACATAGTCTTATGCAAGATTGACTAGTACATACTACCCAGATAAGCCCACTTACTTATTACTATATGCAATTACAGCCATTCACATACATGGCTATAATTTTGTCTCTGAATTTTGTTTTGTTTTTCATTAATATTATTTTTATTTTTTATATCTACTGTTATAATAGATTGCTTTACTTTCTTTACGTTATACTTAAGCTAAATTTTATGATACTTATACGCACCTCACAGACATTCTTTTGCTATAACAAAAACTGCGCAACGCTTACCCGTTCTACACAGACACAACGTTCACACTCAATCAGTTACACCACGCAGTCACATTTCATTAACACACTGAACTCTCAATTATACTCCTCTTACTCTAAGGAAAACTATGCAACTCCTACGCGCACCTCGCGTACATCAACATCGACATTAATTTCACAAAATCTCGACTATACCACACACCCATATTTCATTTACACACTAAACGCACATCTAGACAAGTACGTTCATCCCTATATAATATTTAGTAATGGATAGTACTCTACAAACGCTGAATAACATTGATAGTTTGGAGATTGCAAGAGTCATGGAATGCATGCCTCACGAACTAAGTAAGCACTTACAAATACTAAAAACTGACTTTACCATTGTTACCCAAAACATAAGAAGTATTTACTCCAACCACGACGACCTACTCTCTAACCTCTCAGACCTAAAATTAGAACCAGACATTATTAATTTAAACGAATGTAGACTAAATCCCAACAAACCTGTACCCCAAATAAATAATTACCTCTCATTCCTAACTATTAATCACGTAAATAAAGCTGATGGAGTTGTTGCCTATATAAAGAACTCACATAAAGTTATGGTACGCGAGATCCAACTTAGTCAAGCATCATGTTTACAAATCAGCATCCTTTCTGATTTGGTAGTCCTACTAATATATCGATCTCCTTCAAATACAAATTCGGATGACTTCACAAACTCCCTAAGCTCTCATCTCGACACGATCCCCGCAAATAAGTAATAAATATAGTAGCTTCTGGCTGTTGTATACGTCCGCCAACTCTCAAAAGGCCATTTTCATCGATAACAGGACAGAGGTTGCGTAGTTTGCTTCTCTTGGAAACACTGCTTTGAGGTTTTAACTGCTTAATTTCTTGATTAAATTCGATACTTTGAACTTGTTTAATGCAATTATTTAGAGTTTCATTAATTCCTCGTGTTGTAATTTCAGTACCATATTTATTTTTGCCTCTTTGTAACCATTTTCTACGGTATGAAATTATTCTTAACGTTTTTTGTAAATAAGAGAACTTAGTCCAAATTAATTCCTCTTGAGTATTTAATAAAGTAGTGAAAACTCTAACTTTCTCTTCTTCTTGTGTATCCTCAAACTCAATTGAATTCATGTTTAAATCCAGCGCTGACAACCAGGCTGGTCCATTCCACCACAGTGAGTGATTTATCAGCTCTTAGGCATGCAAGCCTCTCGAAGCGCAATCAGCCGGGTTTGTGTCCGTAGTCACATGAACCCATTGCTTATAATCTAGAATGTTCAATATCTCCGACACTCGATTGCTGACAAATGTATTCCATCGACTCGCACCACCCTTTAACCAAGCTAACACTATGGTCGAGTCTGTCCATGCGTGCAAATTTTCCTTAGCTATGTTCATTACTTGTGCTGTCTCGAATAGCAGTTTGGCTGCTAATGTGGCACCACAGAGTTCCAACCTCGGAATAGATAATTGTTTCTCAATAGGCGCAACTTTTGTTTTTGCTGTTATTAAATTAACGTAGACTCTGCCTTCCTCGACTATTCTAATATAAACTGCTGCAGCGTATCCTGCCTGCGAAGCATCTGCGAAGACGTGCAGCTCGATTGTAGATGTGTTGCTTTTTTACTTTTAATGTGAGCTAGATTATTTCTGAACTGGAACCATTCTGACGTCAGCTCTTCGCTTATGGTGTCGTCCCATCCTAGTCCCATTTTCCATAACTTCTGTATCATAAATTTTGCTATGACAACAACAGGAGCTATACAGCCCAGAGGATCCTATAATTTAGCAACATCAGAAAGAACACGTCGTTTAGTAATCGGCTCCTTTGTTTCTGGTAAGTTGAGGGAATACACAAAATTGTCTGTCTCTCGATTCCAATTAACTCCTAGGACTTTAACTAAACTATTCACTTTAAGGGGCAGCTCATGATCATCTCTTTTATTTATACCCATACATTTGAGTACGTTTTCATTATCACTGCTCCACTTTTGTAACTCGAAGCCTCCCAAGTTCAGTAGTTTGTTCATGTCCTTGTAAATACTAATAGCTTCATCTTCCGTCTCGCTTCCTGTCAATAAATCGTCCATATAAAAATCAGATTTTGTTATTTTACTTGCAGCTGGAAATTTTGTGTTCTCATCATCTGCCAATCTCTGTAATGTTTTCACAGCAAGATACGTAGTAGTGGTGCGCATGCGGTACCAAAAGTCAATCTCTCTAGTTTATAATGTTTAACTTGCTCACTCGTCGTTGGTCTCCATAGTAACTGCTTTAGAATTATTGATATCCTTAGGCTCCACTTCAATCATGTGATTTAAATCAATGTATTCTTCCAAAACCTTGCTGTATTCTTCATGATATTTAGTATTTTTAGCGAATTTCTTTTCTTGTAACTCAAACCTTTTTGCAGCTATTTCCTTCAATCCATTAGGTTTACCTTCTGGGTGATGTTCCTTGAATGGTAATCTTACCACATATCTTCCTTCCTTGTCTCTGGTCATTGTAGCTTCATAATACTCTTCACATCTTTCTTCTTCCTTTGACAATCTTTTTTGTATGATGTTTGGCTCGTTCTCTAGCTCCCAAAATAACTTAAGCATTTCATCTTCTTTCAGCTGAACATGCAAGCTCGTAAAATTCTTCTGTGCTGAATTGCAATCTCGTGACATCCTTCCTGATAAAACCCAACCTAGCATTGTGTTTTGTGCTAAAAGATTACTTAAAGGATGTTTGATAACGCCGTCTAACAAGACGTCGCTGTACACCTCGGCTCCA
>NW_020800128.1:0-22334 GCF_003590095.1 Trichoplusia ni
CGTTTAAGTCGAAAAACAAACAAACGCGTCAAGGCGGGCGCTACTACTTGTATATTCAAGTTTACGTAGGAAGTACAAAAGGAAGCAAAACCGGTCGCTCGTGAGATCAGCACGAGTAGCGTATTAGTGATGCGTTCAGAAGTCTCATTACTATATTAACTGCGAGAATTATAATTATTCATGAACAACAGTGGCCACGGTTAAACTTGCGTGTATCTTCGCTATTATATTGCGGGAAAACGGAGTCGTATTTTTTGGGATCCAAGCATACGCCATACTAAAGGAATATGTTTATCTACGACGAAGAAAAAGATACTTTTGCTTTTACTTTACTAGAATGGATATAAACAACAGTAGTAACTGGTACCACAAGCATCAACGCAGAAAATCAAGTCTTATTCATTCTTGCTTTGGCCGAAACTCGTTTAATGTAAAGTGGAGGGAAAAGCTCAAAATAAAATCCTCCTCCAAACTTACTCTAGGGACCCTTGAAAACTAATTACGGGCGCTTTCATTATTTATACGTAAACATAGTTAATCGTCGTCCTACGCATAAATATTCAACAGTCAATCAACCTCGGAACCCGTGTTATTATGTTTAAGAACTATGCTTGATTATTTTAAAGATGGGGAATGTGGGTCCATGGAAAGACTAGCTATTGCCCATATTCCTCGGAGTTTCATTAACAAATTGCATCATTATTAAGTAAAATGATAAAGTATTAAAAATAATTAGACACCTAAAATTACTTAATATTTTAAACTCAAGTCGATTACACAACATTTCGTAAAATATCATCACTATTTATAATACACTAAGATAAGAACGAAAACATCTCGACATTTCTGTAGAACAACATGATACACGTTTTGTAAATAAAGTTTCCGTTTGTATTTGTAGGATATTACATATCATCGCGACTTTCTTTTATATAGGTTTATCTAGGCCGATATATTAGATGAATTATACTCGTGATATTTCATGTCAACACATAAATCTTATAATGCGATTTTCCACAAACAAATTCGAATTTTCAAGGGTGTGGAAATTCATTGAATTCATTTATAATTTACCGGAACTTTGTACCTTCAGATATAAAAAGAATAGCGTCACGAAATCAACGGAAATCCCAATCATTAACGCGTGTCTCCGCGGTGCAATACGTATACATAACAACTGGAACGATGCCCGTTTTTTCGTTTATCGTGCGATTCCCAAACGTCTCGTCAGCAATTTACGTAACGTCTGGGCTTTCCACCGCGGTTTTGATTAAAATCTGTTTTGATCGCTCTGTTTCTCTGGCAGTATAAGTAATGAGGGAGCAATTAAATCAAGACTAAATTAAATGCTTACGACTTTCTTTTAGGAATTATTTGGTTTCATAGACTATTGTACCTACTAAAGATATATTCTTAAGAATGACGAATATAGATTTATTTAAGTCCGTCCGCGTTGTAGACGTTAATCTTCCATTCCTGTCGACTTCAGTCTCCAAGCGACAACCGACATACAAATTCAAGAGCCTCGTACACACGCACGCGTAGTTGGGAGTCTCAACTAGACAGGTATCGGAGACTTGTGTAGCCTCATGTACGAACGAGCTTCTCCGATAGCTGTATAGAAATGAACTTTAGTATTGTACGACTAGCGCATTGTATCCGGCTTCCGATATAATCAAACAATAGCCTATCCTAGGATGCGCAGAATTGGAATATATACTGATGAAATCCCACTATTGTATCACAATGCCTGACGTCTTTCCAATCTATTGTCAATTTGTCTTCATTGTTGGAAAGAAAACAAATATCTACTGGTTTGTGTTTTATATTTGTTTGTTTACTTTGATGTTACGAATTCAGATGTATAAACTAGCTATTTGAGCTAACAAATAGATAAATATTGCAACATCGTGTGCCAAACGTTAGAGCCTCACAAACCGGTCGTTACGTCACTATTTCATTACATATTCTCGGCTCAGTTGATCGCATTGACCTAGACGTAATGCTGTCCAGTTGCAACAGAGGTTGATATCTAGAATCCCAAGTGCAAAGCCTTTCTATTTTTATTGTATTACGTAATGCAGTAGTAGAAAGAGATATTTGCTTGATATATTAAACAACAAATATTCACATTGCAAATGTGAAAAAGCAGTTATTTAAAAGTTAGTACATGTCATACCTGAGTTGAATATTAAAAGCATCTCAATTAAAAGTTACCGTATTGGCTATAAAAAATTACCGATCAAGCCAATACTTTTGAAATCCGAAAAAAACCTTTAAATCTCATTCATATTGATCCTTTTAAGCACTCACATTAATTAAAAACCACAAACGATAACTCTAGTACTATCAGTAAACTACTAACGCTTAGCGAATCCAATAAATAATAAATTGCAAAATTTAATATTCATCCACCTAAATCTATCTTCACAGCATTGAAATGTCTGAATCGCAATTCAATAGCTTTCATTTGCAGAGATTGGATTATAAAAAAATTAATTGCTTTCATTAATTAATAGAATGAAAATCAATGAATGACAGCGATCACAAATGAGAGATAAATGATGTCGTGGAACCACAACATATTGTGATTGCATAAAAGGTTTATGCGCTATGCCAAGCCTGTATTTTATCGGTTTTGTATGGTTTATGCTTTTGCCAATCACAGAAATTCTCGCAAAGCTACGATCTATAATGAAAATCTCTTTTGAAGAGCTTAGGAACTTTTATAGGCTGATGTTGATGTTAAGTATCATATTTTGCCTTAGCTTACTTTTGGATAACCTTAGTAACATTCATTTAAGTAAAGAAAACGAATCAAATTGACAATAGGTTCTGATATACGTGGGCAGCATTTAAATTCAAACTAACCAACTCAGGAAATTTTATAGAATGACATGATGAAACCCTTTGAATATCTCGAAAGTATGGAATACTCGACTGTTCGAACATACGATATATATCTCAATGCAATCTAATAGAAAACCTTCTCAATAATACATGAAGATACATCAACAGCTTTACAGTTGCCAACGTATATCAAGTCTGGATACAGGAAAGCCTTTTCCTCAAATCGTTAAAGGCTAACAAAAACGTATATTATGTATATATATAAATATATATGATGTACAGACTCGTCCTTAGAAACATGTGTTGCAAATTAAAATGTATCGTAAAGTCCCAAAGTTTTGCCATGAGGAAACTCAGAGGGATACGTAATAAATTCTAACCACGTTATATTCCCTCTCTTGGGTATGACTTCGTTTAGTTACATTCAGGTTTATGCTTGCTATTTCAAACTGGTTGCTCCAAACTCCGTGATGCACTGAATATCATTGGCATATAGCCAGATTTAACAATACACTATTTGTTTAAAACAAAACCTCCTCGCTGGGTGTTTTTGTGGGTTTTCCTATCCACAAGGATGTTGTTTATAGGCAAAATGTAGCTCGAATTGTTGGGTGAAGGTCATGTTAATACAATTTCTTCCAAAATATACTGTTTAACTAATTCATGACAATTGCTGACTGTTCCTTTTTTAGCATTTTTTTTTATGTTTGTATGTTTAATATCCTGTAAACAAACTCCACGGAACAGATATTGTGCCACACAAATATCGCTTCGAGAGTTGATTGAATCCGTGACATTTCTACCGCGATTCTATTGTTTGTCCGTTGGTAAATCAGTCACATGGTTGGCATAAACGCAATACCTCCTGTGGAGACTGGACTCAATCCATTTGTTATGCAAAACAAGACATCGACTCGGTAAAACCCTGTTTAAATTGACAGAATTTCGTCACGCAATTTTTTTAATAAATCATTTCATGGAAGACAAAGAGAATCAGATTACTGAGTCTGCTAGCTATACTTATCACCGTTTCTTAACAGATTTAGAAATGTGATATCTAGCCTTAAATATTCATAAGTGAACGAGAGCCTAAGTGATTAGTATAAATTAAAAAAGCTTTTGACTTTTCGTGAATTACTTCTAAGAATTTATCGTAAATGTCGAAACATGTCTTTTTTTTAGATTTCTTGTTTTGGTGATAGTTATGGCAAACGGGCTTTCTTACGACATGAGGCGTATGTGAAAGATCTCGGAAACCAAACCCTTTCTAAGAGATATTTCTTTTCATTTTAGGCTGAGCGAAGTATAATTCCGCCATAGTGTGGAAATTACTTATATCCCAAAACGTATTATTAGAGTGGTATCTCGAAATATATCTGAAAGCACAGCTTAATACGTGCACATTCCTCCCTTTTAATAACGGTAATAACGGCCCTGGATCGGCTCCAATACTTGGGGTATAACAGTAACAGTTGTTCTGTATTGAGCCCTTGATAGCCGTCTAAGCGTCTGTACAGTTATGGCGGCTTCAGTGAAATTCTCGTATAATACTGTCACTACCAGATCCATATCGTGTTGTGATTGGTTTCTTTGTTTAAGCCGAGTATTGAAGGCCTTGTTTATTCAGTGACCGATTGTATGTACATTTTGTTTGATTGCTATACGATTTTCTTTAAATATAATGGTAGTAGTATTGACTATATAAAAACCTTACTGTTTATAGGAACAGGCAAACCAATGTGTACATCTGGCAAAAACAATGGAATTTCAGGCCGAACACTCCAATTTGTCTGCCCAGGTAAAACTGATACGTACATAGCTAACTTAAGACGTCCAAAAAGTGCAAACATATCAAAAATAACTCATAAACGCAGGGTTTTGTATAGTTTGTGTGCTGCATACAAAACTCACACGCAAAAGCACTTAGGATGAAATACAACTCGGTAGGAGTTAAACACACATGCTTCTACTAACTTCAGTTTCATTACCTACATACCCACACACATATAGTAAATACCAATGTCTAAACGTAACATCTACATTCTGGTTCCATTTTCATCTTGGAATTTGTATATAAAGCCTGTAAAAGAGTTGTGGAGTTGGGATAGACCTTCGCTTCGTGTAAAATATGGGTATTCAACTAAATCTCTTGGGGTTAAAGTCGATTCCAACGTTCTTTAGAAAATAGGTAGACTGAAATATGTAGTCTGAAGGACGTATGAATAAAAATACTAAGTTAATTCCCCTTAAATATTATAAGTCCAGGACTGTATCATAATCATCTTTATCAGCCTGTTGCGGATCACAAGTGGAGCCTTCCCTAAGGTTTTAATCCACGAGGCCTGTATACGACAAATACATAATTTGTTACAAGGACCACAGCGGCTTTTGTACACGACTTTCCATAGAAAAAGGTAATAGAAAAAGTCGTTTATCATTATACGCAATTACCAGCTCAGCGGTTCTCATTCAGGGCAGACCTGTAGGCGATGTCTAGCAACTAATCACTGCCTGTGTACTATTGAACCGACACGTTCCGACCGTAATACTCGCTTGCCAACTATTTAAATATTGCACGTTCCACGTACAATATTGAAATACGCTTTTCTCGTGCTATGTAATATCTTTTAACTTAGATATGTGAATGAAAACATTTATTTTCTAAACACATTTCTACAAATGTATTTATCTGTTAACTACATTATAATTTGTATTTTACACTAAAACAATGTATGGGGTACACAAACCGCGAAAATCGAAAAAGAAAAAGCAATTACGAATAATACTTCATGAAGTTTTATTCGTTGTTGTTAAGTATTAACCTACATTGAATGTTAGGTTATTGTTAGTAAAAAATTGTGGAAAAGCAATGAATTACGTGAACTCGTTATAACTTATCAAGTAGGTATTTTGGTGCCCTTATAAATAACATAAGACTCAATAAATATTTTTGATCGAAAAACGAATATCTTACGTGATATAGGATAACAATCTCTAAATATTACACGTTCAAATTTCCAATATCCTTTAATTTGAAGGCTCGCCCGAAACTATACGTTTCGGGAGGTTTTCATTATATTCAAGAGGCTTAATTCAAAAACTCTTCATGCGAATTCGACGAGTATGGAAGTTTTACGAGAATGTTTTATTTTATATAGGATTTCTACAGTGGACTATGAACAGTATGAACTGGCATCATAATATTGTATTTCTATGTATTATCTATCTATGGTATCCGACTGCCGCCGGTCTATGTTTACAGCAATTTACTTCAAAGTAATATATTATAACCAGAACGTAATTTAGTCTGCTTGAGTTATTGGAAGCTAATCACACGATCCTAATTAGTACCTTGAAACGAGATACATAATCTAATTTCATGAAACCAAATAATTTGAACATGTAGGTATAATCTATATAATCTTATACTAGTGCAAATAAACCGAATACAAACATACTGTTATTTTTATCGTCCTAAAAATTACAATAAGGCTAAAGTCATTAAGGTTTAACCCGGTCATTTTACTCTTTTTAATTTATATAAATGCGCCATGCCGAAAATTCGCAATACTGGGCAGTTCCGCTTGGAATTTATTCATTACATATTCGCTTTACAAACAAATTATTACAGATACATGTGACACGTGCAAATATTTGAGCACGTGAAACGGATATCCGTACAATACATACGTTACATAATATACAACCCTTTGTATTTCGTGTAGCAGATTATATTATTACATTTGAAGTATTTTTATCTCGACTATTCCCAAACAACGTTGAGATCTATTACCAATTCAGGTAGACATAATTTATAAGAACTCCAAATCAGACTTATTTTCCCGGGGATTTTTATGGACTTTCTTTTTTTTTTCTTTTTTCCGCCCTGAGAAGGCAGAGAGATGTCCCCGACTCATGACAGCCTAAATCTTCAAAGAGCTTGGTTGTACCTATGCTTCGAAGTGATCTTACATTGCATCAAAATAATATGCCGCAAACTTCCGCGTTCAAATACTAACTTGAACTCTCACATCCCTTTAACTACAGTATTCTATGGGCGGACTGGTTCACAGTCGGCACCAAAACGACTTGTTGGAAGAAAATATTTCTACAGCAGTTAACGTTTAGACAAAAAATATAAAACTCCACCGGTAGATCACACGAACGAGATTACGTAACCTTTTCAAATAGCCATGAATGCGAACATCGCTCATTTTGTCAACGTCTCCCCTTTGTTTTGCTAACAATTTGCATGGCCCGGAATTCAAAAGCGCATTCCCCGGATCCCTTTATCCGGGAGAATGTTGGATCAGAGTTACACCGTTTACTTTCCCCGAAAAATATCCTGTTAAACTTTACAATCTTTTTTCGAAGAATTTCGTCCTTATTGCGAAGCTAAGCTTTAAAAATATTTTGCTGTCACAAATTATAGTAAGGTGTTTTTCGTTGCTTGCCTTTGTATATTAATTATTTTATTCACATCAACGATTCGACTCATACTAACATACGTAGTGCTATATGTATGTATTTGCAGTTTTTCATACCTAACCGGATGTAGTATAATATCATATTACTTATTTTAAAAACCTGATATCTTTAATATCACCTATTTATAATCCGCTTTAGTAGCTATGTTATGTATGTTAATATTTGCAAATGCGATTCTTTTAAAACACAAATGCCTCTTACATGATTTATAAGAGCATGCATACGTGTTTATATATTGAATAAAGAGCAACATCATCAAACTTATATAAATATAGTGTTACAATACATTGTACGAGTTGTAAAAGGAACTTGGCATATTGCCTACTACGATCTATTCTTAAAAATAATTATCGTATGTCATCAACTGCATCGTAACCGAACGTAAGACAGAAAATTTTCCTGGACCACACAAGGATTCTGTCAGAAGGTAGATGATTAACGTTATGTTTTTTTTTTTTTAAATCAGTGACCCCTAACCATTTCCAACTCTTAATATTCTTCCAACCAAAATTTTTGTATCAAATTTCTAACATCACAATTTGGAGCCTTTGAATCTCCCAAACTGGAACAAGGCGGAATGGAGCTGCTACACACTAAGGAGGTTGCAGAACGAGTATATACGTCATTCAACAACATAATACTTCATTAGTCAACCACCACCCACGCGAAAAAGCTTATAGAACAAGTCGTAGTCTCACAAGTTTTTCTGCTTTATACCCGAGCAGATGCAAATTAACCACAGAGTATGATTTGAATATACGTTAATAAATTATGCAGCTCTGTTAAGGACAGAATAGTGACCGAAGAACAAAACTGGGGTGTTTGAAAAGTATCGACCATGTCCCCGAAAAAGTGTTTGATAAATTGTAAAGTCTCTTAAAGACATGAACTAGATTAAATACAAAATATTTAACCCTAGAAAGATAGTCTGCGTAAAATTGACGCATGCATTCTTGAAATATTGCTCTCTCTTTCTAAATAGCGCGAATCCGTCGCTGTGCGTTTAGGACATCTCAGTCGCCGCTTGGAGCTCCCGTGAGGCGTGCTTGTCAATGCGGTAAGTGTCACTGATTTTGAACTATAACGACCGCGTGAGTCAAAATGACGCATGATTATCTTTTACGTGACTTTTAAGATTTAACTCATACGATAATTATATTGTTATTTCATGTTCTACTTACGTGATAACTTATTATATATATATTTTCTTGTTATAGATATCGTGACTAATATATAATAAAATGGGTAGTTCTTTAGACGATGAGCATATCCTCTCTGCTCTTCTGCAAAGCGATGACGAGCTTGTTGGTGAGGATTCTGACAGTGAAATATCAGATCACGTAAGTGAAGATGACGTCCAGAGCGATACAGAAGAAGCGTTTATAGATGAGGTACATGAAGTGCAGCCAACGTCAAGCGGTAGTGAAATATTAGACGAACAAAATGTTATTGAACAACCAGGTTCTTCATTGGCTTCTAACAAAATCTTGACCTTGCCACAGAGGACTATTAGAGGTAAGAATAAACATTGTTGGTCAACTTCAAAGTCCACGAGGCGTAGCCGAGTCTCTGCACTGAACATTGTCAGATCTCAAAGAGGTCCGACGCGTATGTGCCGCAATATATATGACCCACTTTTATGCTTCAAACTATTTTTTACTGATGAGATAATTTCGGAAATTGTAAAATGGACAAATGCTGAGATATCATTGAAACGTCGGGAATCTATGACAGGTGCTACATTTCGTGACACGAATGAAGATGAAATCTATGCTTTCTTTGGTATTCTGGTAATGACAGCAGTGAGAAAAGATAACCACATGTCCACAGATGACCTCTTTGATCGATCTTTGTCAATGGTGTACGTCTCTGTAATGAGTCGTGATCGTTTTGATTTTTTGATACGATGTCTTAGAATGGATGACAAAAGTATACGGCCCACACTTCGAGAAAACGATGTATTTACTCCTGTTAGAAAAATATGGGATCTCTTTATCCATCAGTGCATACAAAATTACACTCCAGGGGCTCATTTGACCATAGATGAACAGTTACTTGGTTTTAGAGGACGGTGTCCGTTTAGGATGTATATCCCAAACAAGCCAAGTAAGTATGGAATAAAAATCCTCATGATGTGTGACAGTGGTACAAAGTATATGATAAATGGAATGCCTTATTTGGGAAGAGGAACACAGACCAACGGAGTACCACTCGGTGAATACTACGTGAAGGAGTTATCAAAGCCTGTGCACGGTAGTTGTCGTAATATTACGTGTGACAATTGGTTCACCTCAATCCCTTTGGCAAAAAACTTACTACAAGAACCGTATAAGTTAACCATTGTGGGAACCGTGCGATCAAACAAACGCGAGATACCGGAAGTACTGAAAAACAGTCGCTCCAGGCCAGTGGGAACATCGATGTTTTGTTTTGACGGACCCCTTACTCTCGTCTCATATAAACCGAAGCCAGCTAAGATGGTATACTTATTATCATCTTGTGATGAGGATGCTTCTATCAACGAAAGTACCGGTAAACCGCAAATGGTTATGTATTATAATCAAACTAAAGGCGGAGTGGACACGCTAGACCAAATGTGTTCTGTGATGACCTGCAGTAGGAAGACGAATAGGTGGCCTATGGCATTATTGTACGGAATGATAAACATTGCCTGCATAAATTCTTTTATTATATACAGCCATAATGTCAGTAGCAAGGGAGAAAAGGTTCAAAGTCGCAAAAAATTTATGAGAAACCTTTACATGAGCCTGACGTCATCGTTTATGCGTAAGCGTTTAGAAGCTCCTACTTTGAAGAGATATTTGCGCGATAATATCTCTAATATTTTGCCAAATGAAGTGCCTGGTACATCAGATGACAGTACTGAAGAGCCAGTAACGAAAAAACGTACTTACTGTACTTACTGCCCCTCTAAAATAAGGCGAAAGGCAAATGCATCGTGCAAAAAATGCAAAAAAGTTATTTGTCGAGAGCATAATATTGATATGTGCCAAAGTTGTTTCTGACTGACTAATAAGTATAATTTGTTTCTATTATGTATAAGTTAAGCTAATTACTTATTTTATAATACAACATGACTGTTTTTAAAGTACAAAATAAGTTTATTTTTGTAAAAGAGAGAATGTTTAAAAGTTTTGTTACTTTATAGAAGAAATTTTGAGTTTTTGTTTTTTTTTAATAAATAAATAAACATAAATAAATAGTTTGTTGAATTTATTATTAGTATGTAAGTGTAAATATAATAAAACTTAATATCTATTCAAATTAATAAATAAACCTCGATATACAGACCGATAAAACACATGCGTCAATTTTACGCATGATTATCTTTAACGTACGTCACAATATGATTATCTTTCTAGGGTTAAAGCGTAACATTTAACGACAGCAGTAAGTGGAGTGAAGCTGGGCATCATGACATTCATAGTTTCTTATTTATTTTCACGCTTTTATAAATAGTGAATGGTCTCGTTATCTTCTACATTTTTTAATCTCTTCGAAACTATGTAAAACATCCAAGAAATATAATTAATTGAATGCCGAATTCCTTCCCACCATGGGAAGGAACTCATGGACGAAAAAAACAAGCGACTGAACACGACGACGAACCCAAAGACGAAGGAAAGGTTGGTCTACAAGCATACATTTGTATGAGAAATGTTGCAAGTTCACCGACAAAATAAATTCAAAGGTCACCCAATCTTGGTCCAAACAATATCAGCTGCATCCAAAGGCATTTTCAATTTTCAAACGTTGACAACAAACGATTTCTGGCGTCTGAAACTACTCCACACGTAACCGGTTCGAGTCGGTCCAGACTGGCTTGCGGCCAGAATTACCGAATGAACGTAGTAATATTTCATAACTGCCCAATGCTCTTTCAGAGGTTATTAATTTGTGTTAATTCAGTTTTGTACTTCGCGCTAAGTTATGCTTTGCTGTTTGTAATATCTCATTAATTAGTCCTGAATAGTAGCCGTTGCAAAATTGTGCCTAATGCAAAATGCAGTAGGATTTTAAACTCATTGTATTTCTGATAGAAAAGCATAACAAACGGGTCAAAAATTACATTTTCAGACTAAACATTACACATCCTATTGAAGACATAGTTATTTCGTTTGCATTGCCCTCAAAGGCTCTTTTTATACGAGGGTATCTCCGAGCCTTTCTCTCCGGGTTTATTTCTACGCTCACTAAAAACCCTTCAGACGCTTTCTTGGATACATCCGGGTGTAGAAAAGTACAGGGTAACGCTACTGTCTGTGCGACGCCTAAGCTCATCCCGGGGGAAATGATGTTGTACATTATTAGGATATTTGACAACACTTGCCTCCTACAGAGGTGTGTTATACCCTTCAGATGCCATAGCCACAATAGGCTATACACACCGGAAAGAGTGCAAACTATATTGCTTTATGAATTTAATATCCGGCGATTACAAAAAAGTTTGTCAGGTAAATATTACCAGTCTAATCCTTAATAAAAATTATTACATATAGATCTTGTTGTCAGTGAGCCAAATATTAATAAAATAGGATTTCTATTCGAAATAATATTTTTTACCATTATTTCTCTTGTTTCATTTTGATGCAATGAAGTATTTGTTAAAATATGAGTGTAGCAGATTGAAAAAGTAGACTAAAGGACAAAGGAAAGGCGAAAAATATTTTTTTAAAGGCAATAACAATAGAACAATTTTGGAGTATTCTGTAGCAATAACGAAACTTGGTTGTATTTCACAAGTTTCGAGCGGTCCGCGTCAGCAGGGGGCTGTACAAAACACGTATTGTGTGCGCGTGGAGCGGCGTGAACGACTTACGAAATATAGATTATTTTACAGAATTGGCTTCTATGCTTTCAGAAAAACACGTGGTAAACTGTGAAAGTACTTTCGCACTGTTTTTTAAGAGTAATAGTGAGACTTAGTGAAACTATAAAAGTACAAACAATACGGCCAAAAATGATAATATTAGTCTGAAATACCAATTACATAACCGGTCCAAAGTCGTTCTGTCATGATTATTACCGTTATCAATACCTCAAATTGGATGTATAATTAAAGAACTTAATATCATAAAACAAACAACTTTAGTATTTATCGATGACTAAACGACATTTAATTGATATATTATTTCTTAAGTCATTACGTTGAGAGATATAATTATGTTTAATTACTATGTGAGATTGCACAAATTATAGTATCAGCGCACATGTCATGATTATAAAAAAAAACTATGGATTTAATTTCTTCACAAAGAAGAAAAAATCTTAACCAAAAATAAAAACCAACAGTTTCCGAAAACACCTCAACGTAAACCAGAGAATAATTGAAGAAAGAAGGGTAGGACTAGACTAAACAGCAAATTCAAACTCACGAGTTCGACTCATAGATATGACACGTTAAAAAACAAAAATACAATCTGCCCATTAGAGTGTTAACAAAAATACTGAACGTAAACTTTTCCTCAAATAAAAACAGTGGCATATCTACGCTATTATTAATCTTTGGTGAGACTACACGCTACGTACCACGTGACCGTCTGACTCACATTCATTCAGCGATAAACAGTTGTGTCAGCTGTCTTCGCACACACTCAGGATTCTGTGCGATAGTTACGTTATCATGCGGGGTTATCGTTAGGGAGGAAAGAATTTACGTGTTGGGTGGTGTATAAAGAAAACATTGGATTGTTAGCTTAATTAGTAGTAGTGTTATTTGTTTAACTGATAATTTTGGTGGTTTTGATAACTTTGCCGGATGTCAAATGCAAAGTAATTGGGAGAGATTTTTGCTATCCATACCGATATTTTTCGGGAGTGCTTGTTCACGACCCAGTTTTCACAATCCTCTATTGATTAACGTATTTTTATTGGAGTCAGTACCAGTGGCAGCTCTCTTTGTTATTTTATAGTCTCTAAGCTGAGTGTCAATTTAGATTTATTAACTCTATAATCTTAAGGACAATAACGACTAAGGGTTTACTTTGTAAGGTAAACATAGCACGAACAGGAAGTATATATAAGAACAAACAAAGCAATTTTCTTGCGATTCTACTTAAGGGATTAACTTAAACAAAATACATATCATTGTAATTTTAAACTATGTAGTTACACACGTGCTCAGAAATTGAAACATGGCTCTTAAAACAAAAACTTTTGGAAAAAAAAAGGGACACAGCTTATTAAAAAATACATTATGCTTTTAAAACGATGGTTGTAAGCCACATTACAACCAACGTGGAAACCATTAACAAACGGCCAGTCAAACTTCTTGGTATTTCATTAGCGGTACTTAACACACCACTTATACAAAACCCAGACACTTGAAAACTATTTCTTATCGCTCAAAAAACTTCCAGATACTACAAAGTGGACCACTTTGATCTTATCTTAATATTTATAACGTTATAAAATAAACAAACTTGGCGCCGTAATATGTATTTACGATTACTATTTTGGTAGTATCTAATTATTTGTTTTTGAAATAAATAAAATTAGTTTCTTAAATAAATAAAAGCATGGGGTAGTGTTCGGATTTTATTTATTTTCGATGCATCTTGCTTGCGTTATGCCATTAAGTAAAAAAAAACGTACTAAAGAATGGTCGTTCGAAGTTCATAACTTATTATTTGAAAGGCAGAATTATTATTCTCTCGTATTGTATTTCGTTTCCCGTTCCCAAAGGTACGGAGATGGCGTAATAATACCAGTTTAGGGTGAGAGGTTTTTTTCCTGACGCTTGTATTCTTCTATTACTGCCAACTAGACCTGGTGATTAATATATAGTTTTCATCGAAAAAAAACTAAACAACAAAATTTGTGAAGCAATTGTAACCGACGACAAATCAAGTGAAAACTGGTAATAAAACGATACAATAGTTTGTACTACGTCGTTATCGATTATTTATTCAAGAACGCTGTGCATGTTGTTATTGAATGTTTGTTCTCTGTAACTTTATTAACGTTTTTCTGGAACAAGTACCTACTTAAATAAATTAGAAAATAATTAAATACTAACCACAACTAACCTCAACTGACAAAAGTGAGTATTTCTGACCTGTTTTGTATAATTAGCTAAAGCATGGGCTTTGAGTTCTTCGCCGTACTATGCTGCGAGAAAAATATAGTAAGCCCACAGAAGTAGAATTTAAAATCATGATGCCCGATTTTTACTTTTTTATCAATAAGCACGCAAAGTGGGGGTATAAATTGCCACTACCAAGCCCACAGGATAGTGATATCATTAAAAACAATTAATATAATGTTTCTAGAACTTTAGCGGTCGTATAATCACATTGTTTACGTAGAAAGTTCAACTAGATCTATTTTTATTCAATTCATTCACGCTTTGCATGCGAACAACACGTGGTCGAATGGTACCAGAGGGGCTCGCAATAAAACAACTAATATAAATAGAAATTAACTTTCTGAAGTTGTACAACTATAATTCTATTTCTAGAAAATTCTACGACTACTTCTATAACTGTTTACCGATAATGCTATGAATGAATGTCTAAATAAACCAAGGAGGCACGCTATCAAAAACTCAAAAGCATCTCTATAATACAGCAGCGTGTAACGGAACTTGAAAAAGATAAGATCTATTCAGCGTCCCATATCAATTTAGATTAAAATCCTCTACGTGTTGGACCCATGTCTTCGCTAAACCCTACCTAAAAATAAGATCCTCTTACGAGAACTTAAAGCCTCATTTATCGTGTTATTATCGCTACCATAATATCTTCTAAATAATGAAAAGGCTTCAAGATACTGACCGTTAGTGTTTAATGAAATATTAAGAAATGGTCAGCCTTGGGTTGGGAAACCGAGTTTAGTAACATAGACAATCTTTGAAATACGATATTTAGCTAAATCTGGTAAGACTGAAAGCTTCCAGTTCTAGAAACCCACATTGTTTGGATATTTTAGGAATGAATTAATAAGTAAGGAAAGAAATGTTTCTGACACGTGCGGAAAAGTTTCGCAATGCAACTATTATTATTCAAGACTACTAAAATAGAACGGAGAAAATACATTTCTCATCGCGAATTCTTATGAAACAAACGCAGAAGGTTAATTTTATTCAGGTAAGACGTTGTCTGGGTGCGAGGTGCCAAATGAAACAAAAATATTATTGAAAAGTCTGCATATGATAGCAGTGTGAATCTGAAATACAGATATAAATAAATTAGGTCTGCAATTTATTTCTGGTTTATTCTTCCTACGAATGACAGTAGGGCTTCGCAATAAGCAGGAAGAGTTTATATAAATATATTATATATGTTACTTCAATGCACTGCGTTTTCATCATTCGTTCAATTGAAAATTGTGGAGGTATCGTAAATCGGCAAAGAAAAAACAAGATTGCGTCAAAAAAAATAAAGTTCTGAAATAATGGTCAAAACATTTCCTATAGAGAGTGCAGGCGGTGACATATAGACAAGTCAAAAGTGACTGCAGTCGTAAAATATTTGTTTTAAACCTTATTTTTTTGCATGTTCTCACCTCAGTTCGACTTCTGACTACACTACACAGCGGACAAGTGTGACAGTTGGCGTAATACGTATATTCCGGTCCGACGGTTTCTATCCGAGGCTGCGAGGCAGTAATTCCAGTGAATCCTTTCTTTAATTAAGGATTTACCTGCGTTAGGTGAGGGTAGCTCGGATTTTTGTGGTCGTGAGAATTTATGTAAGAAGAGTGTTTAATTTGATAGCGTTTATTTTGTTGCTGGATTAATTTGTTTGCGTAGGTAATGATTACATAATTCAGTGTAGATAAACCTTTGAACTTTTTCGTACTCATCATCCCTGAAATAGTGCAGTCAAGATTTGGTATCTTAAAGACTTTGTAATCATAATTTTGGAGTTAGTGACCACTAAATACTCTTCAAACTCGTTTGCTTGTATCAAGAGTATTTATCTGTAACGTCCACCGCATCCTGGGAAATCAACGAGTACCATCAAAGCTGATTGCCTAATCCTCTCACGCCGATGAAAATCCGAGTTGAGAACCAGTCTACCGTGATATCATATCAAAGCTTGGCCTTACTGAGAAACAGGCCGACTTAATCGGGCTCAGATTGCCAATTTGTGGCATTAGGCATTACCAACCTGAGTATATAAACAGTTTCCTGTAGCAACAATATGCGTGGGATGTAGTCACTTAGGTAACAATGAGAAATTAATTAAAAGGAGGATAAAAGCTATGCTGTTCTTAGTTTCTTTATAACGAATACAATCACCGTCATTAGCGAGGTGTGGGTGTATCTCTACTGCCTAAGTGATATTTAACGTCAGGCAAGTCTGTGTACCTAATTAGGTAGATTACGAAACAATTAGCAGAGAAATAAAAGCATTTTCGTACAAAAAGTCACAGCAACATTCCTAGAACACGTTATGGGGTGCGACGTGAAAAACGTAGACAAAAAATATGTTCAAACTAGTAACAATTGTGGGAAAAGTGGTTCTAACTTTCATACATCATCATCATCAATACAACATCATCATAGCCCGGAATCACCCTATAAGCGGCATAATTATGATTATTTCATTTTTTTCTGACATTCTTTTCGTCCTGCCTGTCACTACACCTCAAAGGTGCACACACTAAGACTATTATTCCTGTTCATCCACGACTTCAACAGTCATACTTTAAGCAGTTTTGGCAAGAGCTAAACTTTAGACTTTAAACTAAACATGGTTATATCTTCAACATACATTTAACACAATACCAGTAAACTAGCAAAGGGAACTGATAATATCGAATACTTAAAGCTATAACTTATAAACGGGGCGGTGTCGTTATAAAATACATTTATCGAAGATAAACGGACGGCCTGTGGTAAGATATTTAGCGTTGTACAAGGTACGCCGAGTTTGCGCAACAGATTGACCGATAACACTGATAAGAATTATCTAAATCTATTAACGTACAATTCAGCTACTAAAAGTTAGACAAAGAAGTTCATTATCAAAGTATAAAACTGCTTTGTGAGTTGCGTAGTGAATTTAGGATAGAATATAATGACTCGTGTATAATACCAAAAGGATATAACTATTTTAAACTGTTATTCATGAGCTGAAAAAGATAATCAAATGGTAAACACATTTTTTATGTCATCTGAAAATGAATGTTAATGATAAAAAAAGGTAGTTGGATAAACTAAATCAAATCAGGAGTGCGGACTCGCTTCGTCGCATAACGACATCGGTTAGTGACGTCATGTCGACTCGCTAACCTTAATTCAAATTTATTTTAGTATTCGCAGTCGTTTTTATTGTATCTAAAACAGGAAAATAAGTATTTGATACTTTTTATTATCAAAGTGATGGACTAAATAGATTTTTCCTTTAAATAATATCTATTGCTTCATGGCAAAATAAATGAATACGACAACGCGATTTCATAAATAAAATAATTCACATCTGAAACAAATATGTTTGTAGTATAACGAGAAATGCTTGTATCTCTTTCGTAACTCCGTCGATTCCCAAATTTTCCGTCTGCCGGGCACATTTCCAATCACAAAGTGTAACTGAGTTCCACTAAGAGAAATGTAATAATACTCTTCGCTCAGGGAATCAAACCGGGATCAAAGTCCGATGGACGTGTCTGCTAGACATATTACAGTAATGAGGTGGTATTATTAAACTCAAGGTTACTTATGTTAAGAACGCAAGATAAACGAACCATGCTACATTTAACCATTCGCCAACCTAATCGCTAAGAGAGAAATTTTCTTGAAAAAAATAAATAAAGGTGGCTGTTAGTGAAGGTGATATTTTCCGTTGCGTAGATTTAATTTTCATGTATACATGAATGTTTTTAAACTCAGAATTTTTCATAAAATTTATTTAAGCTGCATGCATTTATTGTGTAGCCTGTATATATGAAGATATGAAAACTTTCCAGCTGTATAAGATAACAACATTGAAGCACCATCATACTAATTGTTCAGACGACGATTGACGAATCAAATTATTTTTGGTGAAATTTACAATAAAAGTGGCACTCGGTTAAAATATACTGCAGCACGTATTGGCATAGCAACCCAAATACAATTTTAATACAAAAAGCGAGTGACGACGCGACGTGTATAAGTCAAGTGCCAAGAATTTATCACGTTTACAGAATGGTAACTAACCGTCGTCCTTTAGCGAAGGGTTTGAGATACGTTGGAAGTTGGAACTTAGGCAGAGAGCCGGTAGCGATTGGATGTATGAAGAAGACTTTCTCAGTGGATTATCCTATAAGAGGGACATAACATGAAGATGATGCTGTTTCAATGATATTTGATGTGCAGAATTAAATAACCCACTAGTCACGATGGAAGCGTGACTAGGATAGATATATGCTCTTATAGGTACGCAAAAGACACAAAGGCAGTGAGAGCTTTTAGTATTTTAAGATACCATTAGGTAAATGGTGAAAGCAAAACATTTAGGACGCTCTGAATTTACAATTTTGAAAAACGGCATCAAGTAAAGAACAATCGGTTGATGCCAATTCTCGTTTCTTAAAATGGCAAGAAGCAATAAAGATCATTAACATATTTAATACCTATATTACTAGTCTCATATCCAATGAAACGACTACTAAAAGTATTCAACCTCTGATTAACATTTAAACGGCTCAATAAGAGAAGTAAGAAATCCTAGAGTGATAATATTATTTGCGTAAATGTGGATTTAACGATACAATATGTAAAGGCCTATGTCCGACAAAATGTATTTATTTAAAGTATTAATGGCATGGTTATTAATTATGCATAGTGTTAAGTGAATTTAAGCTTTATTTATGAAACCCGAAATAAATTGATAGTTACTAAATATGCCCATTTAATGCTTTAATTACCATGTATAAAAATATCACATCGTTTAACGCAATATGAATTAGGATTGGAACAGGGTTCGCCTGATCAAGTCTGTATTATGCCGGTGTGACGTCACGCAAGATGCTATCAATATACAAAAAGGTGCTCTGCCATTCCCTCATAAGAAAGGATCTCCGATAACGGAACGTCAATACTACGTGGGTCGACATTATCAATAAATGGTCACGTAACCCTTAATTTCGCTTCTATTCGGTTCTTTATTCTTTTGTGGTTAGCCTTAACTATGCTCTTAGTATTAGAAATTGGTGCGGTTATGGATGCGAGAGGCCGCAACGCGCAACGTTGTGAAGTCACTTTAGACTAGCATGTTCATGAATAGTTTTTGAAATTGTTCCCAAGAATAAAGTACCAAAGTACCTAATATGGCACTGCTTTAAAAATAAATAATTTAATATAATATTTTCCTTAGAAGGGTAGCAAGGATAATTACAAAGAAATAAGTAGAACTATTTAACCTGTAAAACACAAGCTATTAACTGTAAATAGCTTGTGTATCAATATTACTTCGTAATTGAATACTCCTTTGTTCGAACAAAACTTTTCCTCATTACTTTGCAAACACCTTTCGGCGTCGTGCTCGCCATAAAATTAATGTAGCAAACATAAAAAATGTTTTAATAAAATCTATACTTATACATATACGTCGTCAAATATTTATAAACGAGCTAAATTATTGCTTTACAGAACCGGTTAGTGCAGTTAACGTAATCCGAAAGATTCTGAATGAAGATCAGATAAGTTTATTTAGTTTTCGACATCAAAGAGCGGTTGATACGGCGATGAATATCATAGATTAAATGGTTTATTTAATGGTGAGGTAAAAGATAAAAAAGGTTAAAAATATGAATTTGAGTAATTTGTTAAAGGACTGTAATACATTGTTGGTAAGATTAAAAAAACTCTTTCAAAACATAGTTAAGAAAACACGCATTATCATATGAATGGTAGGTTTTTTTACGACTATTCGTGGTTTGTAATAAGATCCACATTATTATAGCTCCTGGAAAACATACCAAACTACTAATAAAAGCTATCGCATCCAAAACTAACCACCAACATAGACGGGTAAAAGCAAGTTAGAAACCTATTCGTTTCACAATTAACAACGGCACTCCTACTTTAAGTATATTTAAACTAAATTGGAGCGAAACCATGAAAGTGATTAGAGTTGGCTAAATGAGGGTGAAACGTATGCCTCGGGCTTAAAAGGATAAACGAAACGAATTTAGACTAATAGTCATCGCATAGTCAAAAAAGGTATTCCAACTAGCAATTTAGTTAACTGTAACTAAAATAGCCGAGATCAGTGGAAATAATTAATATGAGTCAGATGTATAAAATCTGTTGTATGATTCAACCTATCTGAATTTATAGATAAGGTAGTATATTAAAATCGTTTGTCTAATATGGAGTATTGGAGTTGCGAATACAACATTTAAGTGTACCTAATATCATTGACTCTTCCTTTGCAGTCGGGTAAAACCGGAGAAAGGAAGACCATTGACAAGCAAATAATTCTTCGTCTTCTACAGGCAACAAATATACAAGGGCTCTATCTAACGAATGAAATAGCTTTGAAAGCACTATACTACTCTAAAAATCAATATTAGTACTTGTTTTGGATATTAAAATGAAAAGGACTGTAGATAGACTATATTCCGAAACCAATTTTCGGGTATTGTTCTAATCTTTGCAACACTGTGAGTGTCAAAGGCTATTTATAATATTTTGTGTATAATGAATAATCCATTAGAAAAGTTCACATGCGTATGTCTTATTTTCATTTTGAAGTACTTTTTGTGAACCATAGCACTTTAGCAATAAAAGCGATAGGTATAGCTTCCCTTCCACTCGGACTGAATCTGATTAAATCATGTCTCAGGACGAGCAAGGCCTAATGAACGACAATTTATTGAAACACCTTGACCTAGCCTCTCTCGTCTATTAAATAGGATGCTAGACTAAGTACTGGCCTATTTATTTATCGATACAGTTCAAATAATTGAATGCACAAGCTCTTTTTGATTTTGTAATATGTAACCATTATATGTAGTTCTGCTTTACAAATAAGATGCTTTCAACAATTCAATGAGATAAAAAATATTTACTGCGGTCGTCGTTTCCAAGGCTATTTGTATTTGTAATGTTAATTATGGAGTCAAATCGTAAATACAGCCTCAACTTATGACATACACAAAATTAGACCAGACAGAATAAATTAAAACAAGGTAAATTTAGGGCGCATCTACATCAACAAGATAAGGATGATAAGGTGTGTTTTATTTGACGCAGCGGACACAACCCACGCGGGGAATTTCCTACAGAAAATATTACTTTAGATGAGATCGCAACACCGTACTATATTTTCTACATTTTTCCGAGGTAAAGTGTCATACGAAATAGAAATTTATTCATGGGTAAGGTTTCTTTACAATAAGGTCTGAGTATATTGAGTTGAAGTGTTCGTATCGTAGCTTTTGCCCCGCATTGTATAAAAATAATGATGTTATATGATATTTTTTGTCAACAAAATTAAAAATTATCTTACCATAGTAACTGAAAAAGTTAAAGATTCAATGGTACTATTATGTCCGTGTGTTTATCGGTAAAACCGCTTATTTGCAGTAACAGTAATAACTTGACCCCTATAACTATAAAAGGCTTTTTTCTATATCCCACGTCCATTTGAACGAAGCAACGGGATGAAGCCAGTGTATAAGGAAACTGTTTCGAAAATGATATAAGAAAGTTCCAGGCCTATAAATTTGAAATAGGCCGAAAAATATTGATGTAAAGGTGTAACGTGTGATTGAATAGCAAACCTCAATATCATAGCATCGGATCTTTTACCCAATTTCCTCACAGGATATTTACTGTAAGACGTTAAGTAAGAGCAATCTTGGGTGGGAAAATAATAGCTAACAATATTGCTGAAATGTGCAGCAAATGTTGTATTTGTCTTCGTCAAAAACCAGACATGTGTGTTATTCATATTAAACATGATATACAGTTAAATACAAAAAAGAGAGGTGTGGAAGAGAAAGGGGGAGGCCTTTGCCCAGCAGTTGGATCGCAAGCA
>NW_020800129.1:0-23444 GCF_003590095.1 Trichoplusia ni
TTTTCGTTGAAACGCCTCATTAATTCATTAGAGGAATCTAGGTACAATGATATCACCATATGGCGTTCACTTAAAACGGTGTTAATCGTTTCCAAGTGACACAAAAGAGCACATGTCATGTGAATTTTTTAACTCAGTGTATTGTTATTTTATTTTTCTATTTTCAAGTACAAAATGAACATATTTATAATATGGATTACCACGATATTTTGTGTTATGGCTGAATTTGTGCGGGAAGGTAAGTAATTTATTTATTTAATTAGTTATTATTTTAGGATTACGGCTAGTTTTTGTATTTAATACTTACGTTTATCAAAAATGCCTACCATTTACCCACCGGCTTAATGTTAGGTTTTTAAAATATTTTCAATGCTCTATACCTAATTGTTAGTTTAATTTAAATTTTGGTAAAGACAGATAAACGTAACTGGACTTCAGATAATCGAAGGACTTATTATTTTTATCCGTTCATATGCCTGTTTGTATAGTCCCCCAAAGGCTATGATACAAAAGATAATTATTTATTCATACAGTTTTTGACTTAGGCACGTAAGCGTTTGGGTGTTCCACAGGGAGGTATCTTTTATCCTCTTTGCGCATTGACGCACGTAACAACTCACAGTTAGTACATCCCCTTGATACTTACTGTACATCCAAGGATGATTGGATAATACTATAGAATCTTAAATACTCGGTACTGTCAGAATGTCCTGAACGTAGAACCTATCTAATACTGTTAGGTAATTTATTTTTCACGAATTCTTTGGATAGGCTTTGGAGTGTTAGGTAGATACCTAAGCACAATTATACATTACATTGCTTCACTGGACTACTACTAATACACTACTCATGTTTATAAAATATTTTTTACAGAAATTAATCCTTATATCGAAGCACAAAAGAATAATAAGCAGTGGCAAAGCGTTCACGGCTACGTGCAAGTCCGTCCAGGGGCCCATGCCTTCTACTGGTTCTTCTATGCAGAAGGGACAATTGTTGATGCTAGAAGCAAACCAATTATAATATGGATACAAGGAGGTCCAGGCTTTGCAGCTAGTGGCATCGGGAACTTTGCCGAATTAGGCCCTTTAACCATGGATATGCAACCCCGAAACCACACTTGGGTAAGCGAAAGTATTGAAATGATTTCGGTATTTTGTCCTGCTTCAAAATAACTCCTTATCTATGAGGATAACATTGTTTACATATTTACCGACGAACAGTTAATGAGTAATGATTTACCGAACCCACAAAGTTTAAATTATTTGTATTGGTGCGCTATTTACGATATTCTCGACTTTTACCTCATTAGGGTGGGAGGATCCGTCAGTAAAATAATGAATTGCAGATTTTTGGACTTAATACAGCTGAAAGGTTTAACGAGAGATATAGTTATACACGTGGATAATACGCAAGTTGTTATGGATGGCAGTCGTTAATCTAATGAATACTTTGCGTGCTTTCTCACATGATAACAATAACATTACGGAAACATTAATTATTTATGACTTCAGCGGACAAGGTTCGCGGAGCTACTATAAAATATATAATAAAATTATAATTAAGCGTAATTAAAATGTCATGGTGTCCATATAATTTTATTCTGAAGTACTAAGCTAGGTGTGTTGCGTAAAATGATTAAGTATCTACTTGTGAATTTTATTAAAAATAATGTAATCAATTCAATAATTTAAAATAAAATCGGACAGATCACCCGTGGCAGCACTGAAAACTAAAAATCATAAAAAGTAGGTTCAGCTATGAGCTAACTAAAATTTAGTTTTGTTAGTTTACACGTTAGGAACATTTGTCGTTAATGTTGTGCTAAAGAAATGTATTTTGAAGTTATGTGAATAGGACCTAGATCTTATTCCATATTTTTAGCACGTCTGGCAGGGCACTAAAATGTCCTTCAAGGATCGGACAGGGTGTTTCATACACAGTGTAATTTTTTGCGGTGTCTCTCGTAATTTACAGAGCATAAAATAAAATACAGAATATTATTTACAAACCATATGTGACGTATGTGGAGGATGTTATTTATTGTCATCAGTTTAATTGACGTTAATTACCTACTCTCATGGCTTCTGTTTTGGGTTCATGGTGTTTCCAATTTAAAACGGGGAAAAATATATCACTCGTTTTATTTTTATGTTTTCAGGTAAAAAAGAGAAACGTGTTATTTATCGATCATCCTGTTGGCTCTGGATTTAGCTATGTCACTGATAATACGTTATATGCAAAAACTGATCGAGAAGTAGGTAAGAACATTATCTTTATAAAGACAATAGTTCCACTAACGTAGAATTAGTATTTCCTTGAATTTGGTTATAGAGTGGACGAGTAATGTAGAGCGGCGGCAGGCGAAACTAGCGACTAAACGAGGGTTTTTAATATTACACTAAACATCGCAACTGTGGAAGCGAGATCTGCGAAGAGGGTAGATGTTCCGTACCCAAAGGGTAAAAACGGAACCTGAATAGTGAGGCGCTGTTATCTGATAGTTAGACAGCTACCCAGATGATTTATTTCTGTTGCTGCTATAACTAATACTAATACCGGAAAAAAGTAAAAATAAGGATCGAGTGTCATTCAATTTTATCAGGCTTTTTTAGACTTAATTAGGTTTTAATTAATTCAAAGTAAAAACATACCTATTCACTTACTACACAATTATAATTTTTGCTTTTTTTTTCAGCTATGGATCTTTCAAAAGTTATAAAAGTTTTCTTTAGAAGACACAAAACCTTTCGGAAGGCACCAACGTATTTGTTTAGTCAAAGTTACGGCGGGAAAATCTGCCCAAGATTGGCATTTTACTTACACACGGTACGTATCTCGCACCAAATGTATCCTATTACTATACACTGGTATTAATTCCAAAAGGGGATAAAAAATAAGCAGCCTGCTCAGATAAAAACTAGAATGGATGGGACTCTTGCAAATGGAGACAATTATTTTAAAAGCAAAAATTTAATAAATAATAATGACACTTTGTAAGAACAAAAGAAAATACTTTTAAACCAGTATTTAACATATCTATTACAGGCAATCGAGAAAAAGAGCTTAAAAATGAATTTTAAGGGGAATCGGCATTGGCAGCGGTTGGGTAGATCCAAAAGAAAGCATATCAGTGCAACCTGACATGCTGTATCTCTCGGTAAGTATTTCTGTTTGTTCAACTTTATCTTTATTCAGAGATTTCGTAACATTTTAAGTACTTATTAAGTAAGCTACTAAAGATTGTCACAATACTTTTGTGTATTTTAGGGGGCGATTGATCGAAATTTATATTTGACGTCATCAAGACTAGCTAAGAAGCTCGTTCGGTCTATAGAAACAAATGATTCTGCAGCGGATCATTTAGACGAGGTTCTCTTTAGTACTTTTAACAATCAGGGAGAAATTAATTTTAATAACGTCTATGCTCCTAGCCCTTACCCGGCGTTAGAAGAACTAGAACAGAAAATGAACAAATATGTGAAACCGACTTTAACTGGAGTTAATCAAACTAGGAATTGGTCGTTTCTATCGCTGAAAGCTTATCATAATTTGAAGCAAAGCTTTTTAGTGCCTTCGGTTTCTTTCTGTAAGTAACAAATTTACTAAATACATAGTTAATTTTTTTTTTAAACATTGTCTCATTTTTGTCGTAACTGATGTGATGTTTATGTTTTAGTGGAATCCATTTTAGATCGCACGAAGTTGAAGGTCGCGATTTATAACGGAAACTTAGATGTTGTCACACCTTTGGGCGGTAAGTTAAGAAAGTATTGGGTCTTCCAGATAGTTCTGGGATTCAGAATTTAAACTAATAAATTCTGTATTATTCTAATTCAAATATGAATGTGCTCACCAGTTGTCGCTACTGGCGCGTGAGGTGTTTAAGTTTTATTCTGACATTCACCTAATTTTATAGAAACCTTAAACCCTATAAATTTAAAATTAGCAAGCTTTCACTTATTTATTTAGAACATCATGTATCTTAAACATGTGTTTGTTATAAGAACCTTACTAGCGCCTCTAGCGAAGAATTCCTAAATGTTAGCCTTTTCCATTAAGTATTTTTTTCAAAGTCAATAATAATATTTGTAGGAGCAGTCAACTGGGTGCATAAGTTAAATTGGCACGGCGCTGGAGAATTCGCTTTAGCCAAGAGGCATCCGATACGTGGACGAGGAAATGGGTATTATAAGGAGGCGAGGCGGTTGAGTTTTTGGTGGGTCTTTGGATCTGGACATTGGGTAAGCTGCACTCCTCGCTCTTAAACTCGTATTTTTTTAAACGCCCTATTATTTTTAGGAAACTATAACTAATAATTTGTAAAGGATATACGTTAACTTAGCAGTTGGGGACAGTGGCGTAGCTTGGGTCACTGTCATCCGGGGCGGATTCACACATTGGCGCCCAAACTACGAATCTAAAAAAGCTCGTTTAATTTGTTACGAAGTTAAGTTACACTGGTTTCTTTATGTTTTGTTCGCTCGCGGAATATCGAAATTTTACATGATAATTTGCCTTTTCTTAATTTTGCCGCCCTCCTGATAGTTGCGCTCGGAGGGGACCGCGCCCCTCCGTCCCATCGCTACGCCATTGGTTAGGGATTGCAGTTTCTTTCATAGAGAGTTAATTACTGTAAAACCTACCAGTTCTTTTTTTAACGTGTGGCTACAGGTTTGAAGTTCTTTATTCATTTGTCTAATATAATCGTTCCAGGTACCTGAAGAAAATCCTGAGGCAATGGAACAGATACTGGATTACGTCATAGAAGATACGAAAAATACGATGAATCGAGAAAAACCAACACAAAATAACATTTAACATATGAAAACAGTGAAATTATTTATAAGTTTACCGAATAAGTTTTTATAAACTCCTCGGTAGGATAGCACTTCCAATTTTACCAAAGATTTAATATAAAATGTGTATTTGTAATTGTCATGTAATTGGCTCTTTGTAATGCGAAACTTTTTTAATATCTGTTCATTGCTTCTTAGAAGATATTCTGAGAGTAATAAACAGGAACAGTGTAATCAGCAGATAGTAATATCTCATAATGAGAAGGAACATTTTGAAAAGGTTTTCAAATAATTGTCCGTGTTGCTTAGATATATAACTGCTTACATGAGCCCAACTGAAACTTGAAGTTAACTTAAGCTTGACAGCGCACGGCGTAGAGATGCTCTTTCAGACAACTGCAAAATTTGGGTGGGTGGTAAGGCTCGACTAAGTCTCCATTGAAAGATATTTTGTACCTTATTCAATAGAACGACTCTCGCACTAAGAAATTGTATCCTTGTGGCACGAAAGGTTTCACAAGAATTCAAATCACACGCACAAAGACCCAGACTCAAGACAAGCATTCGTGGATCACGCAAACGCTTGTTCTACGCGGGGATCGAACCCGCGACACGTCGGCGCAAAGGATTTGATGTGGTGACGTACAATCGTACCTTACTAGCGTGAAACGTAATATTTTGTGTAAAAGTATGAATAATGCAATAAATAATATAAGAATTAAATTCTTTTATAATTAGTACAATTTAGATATAAAAGGAAACCTGTACTTATTTTTAAACGAAATAAAAAGCCATCGTCCATATTAAAATTCTTTTTAATGTCCAGATTACGTATTCATAATTATTATACAAACAATATTATATACATGTACAATACGAACATAATGGTCATTTTAATAATATTGACACATTTTTTATATACACTTGTATTATATCATTTACAACTCAAGCACCACGCTAATAGGGTATACTTTTCAGCGTTTTTTTTTTCGTATTTTAAGGAAACCAAACATTATTTCAATTTTAAGAAGTTTTTCACCATTGGAATAGACGTGATTGATCTCAATTTCAGAACACTTACTTTTTTATTTGGATTTCAAGTAAGTGAACAGAAATATTGTATGTTAAAGTAAATTAAAACTTATGCCCATTTTTCATTTCTTAGATGTTAAGGCAATCGAGCGAAAATTATATAATTTTGGAGTAAATGTAGGTATATCGCAGAGTATATTCGAAGCTTTGCTGGCTAACAATTTAATTATATACAGAAACATATTTTAAAATAAAAATAAATTGCAGAGCGCGAAGATTTGCAAATAAATAATTATTCAATAATATAAAGGAAAATATATTAATAATTTGTTCATTAGGAAATTGTACTAAATTGATTTAATATCACAAAGTAAAATATGTTTGTACTAAAGCTTGCCATGGCCTAGAAATTTTAGTGAAGTAATAATTTAATTCGACCATGCATTTCAGAAATTCTATATTTCTCCTTTTTTATGTAATAATTTATTGTTCATGTCACAAATATATTTAGTTAGTAAATATTCGTAGACCCTCTCTGTCGTTATTACTGATTTGTACATGGGATGAAATAAGAACTCGTTAAGTATAAAATATAAAAGATAAGTTATGATTGTTCTCTATAAGTTTGTGAAAGTAAGTAGAATGAAAAGAAAAGCATAGTATTAGAAATATACTAAGAATCAAGTTAAATATCCCTTCACGATATTAATAGCTGCATGAAAAATAAATATCGCAAAAAATACTTAGAGGAATGTAAATGTTACTATAACAATTTTCGTTAGAAGCATAGATATTTTTTTTTAAATAACGGTTTACTCACGAACTTGTCAGTATAGTCCGGGTAATTTCTGACCTGACCGAACTCCTAAATCATGAGCGGATGCAGCGGCGACGTCAAGGCGAGTTTGATTAGGACCTTGCCGCTCATATTCAATAAATAATTATGAGAATTGAAAACCATGGTATTAAGCAAAAGTTCATTAGAAGTTATTTTTCAGAGATTGCTGACAATTTGATTATAATTAGTACAAATGGTTTTATATTGCAGAGTGCTTGAGTAATTTGTTTACCAGAATTATGTTTTGTACACTTTTATAATTAAAACATTCGCAATACAACAATAACAATTCATATTTTGAAGTTTAACATCAGTCTTAAAAACCAACACTTTATGAAACTATTATAAAATATGTACGAACTTTGATCTCTAACATTTATCTATAAATAATTTAAACAATTATGTATGTATTCAATTCTAGAGAATATTGACGCATGTAAATTGACCAATTTCATGAGTTCATACCATTTTGATGGTGCCAATTTGTATCAGAATTAATTCAATACAATCTTTACACAGCATTGGAAGCCTTTTTTGATACCGCAAAAAAGAATCCTACGGCTTTCGCTACTTTATAATTAGGTCAAGCAAATTCGTTGATATGGCTGTGAAAAGCAGCAAAGCAGTTAATACTTTCAGACCTATACACTAAGGTTACATTTGCTTGAACGTCATAAACTGCTGTAGATTGCTAATCTTCATGATACTGTATCAAGCGGTAGAATGGGTATAGCCACAAACCGACAGCGTCTATAGACGGCCGACAATTCTCCGCCTTTCAGTTTGTTATTTTGGTCAATTAGATTAATAAAGCTATACATATCTTCTACTACGTTAATCGCACTTCAGCATAGCAGGCATCGCACACTCTGACAGGTTTGGTGTTGCCAGCTAAAGCGACTGTTTTATCGCTGCAAGCTGCGCAGAATATATGTCCACACCGACGGCAGTGATGCTGAAAAGAAATGAGAACGTTGAATTTTATTATTATTAACAATTGAGAGTTATATTATTGTAAACTGTTACAAATTTTCTGATATAGAAGAAATATTCATAATTTCCACGTTTTTATTAACAGACAGTGTGTAAAACGTATGGTAACGAAGTTATTATTAGCTATAGTTATGCTTATGCAGCATAAGTCAGGTTCTGCATAAAACTGCTGAATGATTACTAAACTCAACTAAACTTTCACCTATCACCTTGTTAATTTCTGAATAGGAATTTTACTTGTTGGAATCATTGAGTAATTTCTGAACGGATGAATGACCAACTATTTCTGTGATGGAACCATTGAAAAAATCTAAACGTATGTAGAGTTACGAAAGTTTCGTTTGAGACACTTACTTTCCGCCTAGCGATTGAGAATTCTTTGGCACACGCGGTACAGGCGGTGGCGTCCTTATCGTGTGTCCAAGTCGGGCTTTCCTCCACTGTTTGTGCTTTCGCCTCCTTCTCCAACAATTCCGCCAGTTGCAGTTTATTCTCGCTGAGCGTTGCCCCCACTTCTTCTAGAGTTTTCTGTGCTTCGTTGTATTGAGTTTTAAGGACATGTTGTTCTTCTTGTAACGCTAGGTATTTCTGTAATACAAGTGTTATCTTAAATACAATCACACTTTATGTTAATTGTGAGGCATATAATTATAGGGTAAGTGTTTTAAGTACCTATTCTATAAAACATGCATTTTATTATGCAATGGGAATATTTAATTATTACTTAAACGACGTTAACTGCAATACACAATGCGATTTTATTTATCATATTTTCAAGGCTGCGTTTACGAATACTATAAGTATAATTACAGCATCTTTAGCGTGACATTTCAACAATCGTTAAAAGCATAGAAATAGGAAGTCTATATCGGAATTTTCTATTTAATTTAATTTATTTAGTTTTTAAACAAAACACCATAAATTATCGGCTAAGTTAAGGTTTCCGAAAACAGGTAACACTGTTTGACTGTTAGATCAAAAATTGTAGTACCTACCTAGTAGTAATTATAGTGGTGTACGACAAGAACTCATAATTACATTATCATTGGTAAGATGTCACTTGGCTGTCAAGATAAACGTATAATAAGTATGTCAGTACCTGGCCTATTGATTTGAGGGATTCCACTTCTTGTGTCAACATCGATATCTTATCGCGATCTCGCATCATGGATTCCTATAACACAAACAAGTTGATTACTCATATTTATGTCGTATAGGATGATACACATTACCTATGTTTCTTGTTATCAAATTAGATAAAAATGTAGGGTCATCAGCTGTTCCGAGTGAATAGCAAGTGGTCAGATAAACGCACTTCAAAGGCATTTCTAAGTTACTAGCTGTTGCCCGCTGGCCCGCCCGCTACGAATCGAAAATTAACCCACTGGATCATAAAATTGGGATAAAAACTATAATGCATACATTCTATGTGTTGATGCAGGTTATAAACTGTCTGTGTGTATTGGATTTCGTCCAATTCCGCCAAATGGTTGAGAGAGTAACAAACGTCCATCTTTTCAATACATTTTTCAAGTTTATAATAGAAAGTAGGTTTTAGTAGATAGCTATATTGTTGTCATCACAGTTTAATTTCAAGTTGATACAGACATTATTTCCTGATCAAACTTTTAAGTCCTACTACAATTTATTCAGTTATTTAATTGATAATTATTAGATTTATTGGTATTCATCAGACACCTAGACGGAATGCAATTAAAATAGCGCGAATGTAGTGATTACGAATCGCAATCGTCGCAAACATACTTTATAGCAAATTAGGTAAGATTTGTTTATAACAGGTAGCCTTACTACTTGAACCTAAAGAACATTAGAAAACCATATTATTCATGGTCCGCAATCGGTCCGTCTATCCATCAACCGTAATCGCCAGACAGACGTAATTTTTACAGCTTTTGTATGTATGTTGCCTGTATAACAACAATTACTAAAATATAAAGATCAAGGTTAATTAATATTGTGTAACGGCCAGAAATTAATTCTGTAGCTCAACCGTTTTGTTTTTCCTTCAGCCTAATTGTACGGAACCCTGTCTCGCGAGTCCCGACGCGTACTTGTTCCGTTTTATTCCTTGTTTCGTGTGCATACTTATACAGCGTCAATATGTGTTTACTTTAGTTTCAAAAATCAACCTTTCGCAATAAGTTTCACATTTAAGATCTTCAAGATTGTGTCTATACCCAGCTCTCAAATACACTGACTTCAATTCATGATTAATATAAACATAGAACATGACAGATTATTCTTCAGAGTTCTTTATCTGGAAATAAGTCTTTTATGCTTTTGAGACTCAAGTGTTAAAGATAAACCAAAGAGTCAATGAATAGCCTGTAAAACCATATGTTAATATGATAAAAATTATCCAGTCAACAGTTGTAGAAAGAAACTTATCACATTTGTCTTTCCAAATGGCACTTGATTGAGCCCTCCAGGGACTGGGTCGGCACAGATTTCAAGTTGATTTAATAATTTAGATTAAACGCAAAAGTGGTAGGAATAATATTTCTATCCTGGGAACCAATAAAGAAAATTTAAATAATTTTTAACTATACAAACCGAATTTAATTGGGCAACGTATTCAAAGTAATTAGAGGTCTTTATTTAGTTACATCTTGCTGCCTTTAGATAATTATAATAATGCTCTCTTTAGTTGTCAGTAGAATAGGTGTCTAGTGTTGTGTCTAAGTAGGTCAATTCAATCAATCGGATAATGGTATCGAAGTGGCTCTAAACGAATATTCAAATTACTATGGTAAACGACTCCTAGAATTTTTAAATAAAAATCAGCTACCACTGTCTTGCTTTTATAACATTCTAACAATAACCCTGTTTCATACGGTTCCTTATCTTAAAGGTAAAAGCAGAACTATCCGTCTGTCGTCTATTTCTATTGCCGGTACAACAACAAGCACTAAAATTAGATCGATGTTAAGTTTAAAATTGCAACGGTCATAAATTTGTTGATGGGTAACAAATACATTTCGTCTGCTGCAAATTTTGCTTTTGTTGAGCGTATTTGTATGGAGACCTCAGTGTCGCGAGTTCTAACACAGGTTTTCTTTTTTAATTTATTCATATGTATAACTGGCAGTTGCCCGCGACTTCATCCGCGTGGTTTGGAGATATAACTAAGTATTTAATTTAAAACGAATTTTAGAGACCGAGCAACTTCTGCCCTTATTTGTAAGATATTTTATTACTGCACTGCTCCTATTAACCATAGGGTGATAGTAGATATATATCCTATTCTCTTCCTCAACGAATCTACAGACCTGTAGTAGGGTACATCAATTTGATCTATTATCAATAGTTTTACATTTACTAACTAGGGTTTTCCTATGTTCGGTGGAGATAATGTAGCTTCTCAACAGTGAAAGAATTTTTCAAATCGGTCAAGTAGTTTCGAAGCCTTGGAATTGGTGTCAAACAAACAAACAATGAAATCTTTCCTTTTTATTATATGTATAAGTATAGATAATACTTACTTGTAATGAGACCCTCCACTCCCGCTCTATCCTGAGGTCGCCCTCCGCAGCCACGGCCCTGGTCTCCGCTGCCGCCGCCTTCTGCCCCAGCGTCCGAGCGCTATCTTCTAAACTCTTCCTAGCTAACTTATCTTCTTGCAACCTATTCATGTTCACATATCTTAAAAACTATTCCAAATATCCAATGTACCACACAGTGTAAGTGATTCTAAGTCTAAAGCTTTTAGTGATGTGAATTTGTTTTGGAATAAAGTCATGGAGACTTATTTTTGTATACTTGTCATATTTTTCTTTAATATCAAGCGTTGTCTAAATTTAGATTTGTTAGCATACCTTTGAAAGTTCTCAATGAGTTATGTAAGTGCGAAAATTGAAAAGAACTTTAGTAGTGTGTTGATTATATTAGCAAAGAAAAAATAAATTCTGATATGTATTGATTCAGATAATTGATGATAAACAATTATGACAGTAACAATAGTGTCAAGTATTCAGTACAGTAAATATGTTGTTTTTTGATCCCAGTAATATACAAATGCTTAGTATGTTAGTATGTAACACAATCAAGGTATTGTTTAGTCACACAAAAGCATGCAAACATAGGAGTGAGATTGATAATGGCAAACCTACACAATAAACATAAAATTAAAACAAGCAAGTCCGTTGGTATTCGAATTCAATAAAATACAGAATGCGACTGAATATGCTTTATTATAAATAAGGCTTTTACACAACTACTGCCTTGTAATTACAAAACTATGTAAATAAATATCTAAATTAGATTTTAACATTTGCTGCTAGATATAGAAATAACGAGCACTTTATTGTATACAATGATAATAAAAATCTCAAGTTTACAAGCAATGTAGCTACTCGAATGAGATCAATACTCTTTAATGTAATAATCACGTCTCTATACAATGTCACTTTGATATCACTGCAAAAGTATACAAAATACTGCAATCTCTTCATAAGCACTAACCAAATCCTCACGACCTGCGCTCTACTTATATAAATATACTTTTATTATTTTTTCTGTTACATAATTATCAACACGTAAACTTAAAATGGATTAAAATAAAGAAAATAATAACAAATATTAACACAGTATGCTTAAGGTAACCTAATACTTTAATCTGTGGAATTAATTTAATAACACACCTTTAATTAATTTTAATGGAAAATTAAAAACCTAACACAACTTAATGCGAACTAACAAATGTTACAATGTGATATAAATCTGAAACACAGCAAGTAGCCAAAGCAACAGTAGCATTACCTTAACAACCGATATCATCTGATCATTTTTAATATCAAAATATTTTTGCATTCACTAAGTCAATTTATTGTGAGGGTTTGCCAATATCGAGCGAATGGAAAGAGTTGCCGCTAGTTGACACACGCAAGCTGTGCATTGCTCACACCTAGGTGCGTTCGAGTACTGACTGTCAAGCGCTTAGATTACATCCAACACCGTTACATTGTCCAGGCACTCTTTCGATCCTTACGGATGATGCAGGCCGAAGCCCGCTTGATGCGATGTCATAGTAAAAATTAGTAAAACCTACTTCTCATCAAGTTGATGTATGGTGCTGCCCATTGATTCAGTCTTTGCTTCCAATTTGGCTATTAGCTCTTTTTATGTTTCAAGGAACTTTCACATTCCTAAAACAAGGCCAATACAGTTTAGCTGAATAAAACGTCAACTCATTCGAGCGGAAGTAAGATTATTTTTGTTAGTTTTAAGCAGATAAGTACAGGACCGATGCAGACATTTCATACAAGTTAGAATGTTAATATATTCTGAGGTTAATACAGTGGTAAAACACTTTAAAGACTAAGTAAATGCATAGGAGTTGATAACCATCATATTATCCTCAACATGATTTCACCATAATATCTATTAGGATGTGTTAGTATAATACATTAATAATTGTCTAGTAAACAGGAAACACCACCTTGGATGTGATGATTGGATAGAACAGTTATTTACAGAATAGAATGAGGAGCGTCTACTCCGCTATCTGGGAGATCGGCTTGTCTCTACTGTTACATTTACGAAACGGTGGTATTTCCTGGAGATTCAACCTCTTATTAGGAGGGCCTTCGTCCTTAGACTTTGTACCCTTTTGAGCAGCACTTTGTGCTTTAAGTTTCTCTAATTTTTCGCCTAGATTATTCTCGTTAGTTGTGGGAGACCTAAGAGCTTTGACTAAGTCATGGTCTGGTCCTAAGAAGTGATTATATTTCTCAAGGTTGTGAAGTATTTTGCCAATCTGTTCGGCCTTCCCCTGGAGCCTCGACACCATTTCTCCCTTCTGCGTCAGTTCCATCTCGCATTCCTTCCGTACGACAACGCGGCATTGTGAATACAGCATGGTATTAGTATCGGTCATATACATAATAATAAATAATACAGCAGGTTAGGTTGTTAATATAAAAGTAATGAAAGAAATAAAGTAAATAATTAAAATTAATATATACAGTGTTATTAAGTAAAAAAAGCGGTAAGTACATGTTATTATACAATAAAAAGGAGAGATGAAGAGCGTATTATTCATTAATCAAATAGCTAGGATAATGAGAATGTATGGGCGGGGATCAAGCAGTGTTAGATGCAGCACCCACGCTCGACGAACGACCTTCGTGGGGCATCGTCTTTGTTACCTCTCCGTGACTGCGCGTAGCATAACGACGCTAACATTTGTGTGAAACACGATACCACTCTATAACTATACCTTAGACATTTACGAGGGAATTTAACTGTTGCACTTGTATCGATCATCAGCAGACCATGAAGTACAAATGGAGAAAGATTTCAGCAACGATTGACGAAACAAGCGCGAGTGATTGCCAATCAGTGATAAAGTAAGGGTACAAATCCTAATAGACTGTAATTACATGCGATTCAACATCGTTAAGATGACTCACCTGCAACTTTTTGTACATCTCTAGGTTAATGAGTTTTATGTCGTCGAGTTGCCTCCTCAGTGAAATTATTGTGTCTTGTTTATCGTGTATATCTTTCTCAAGTAATTTCATCGCCACCTCCATTTCTGCTTTCAGTGAAATCTGAAGTAGAAATTTTAAGGTGCATTATTAGACACAGGTAATTAGCCGCCTTTTGCAGATTTCTAAACTCGTTAAAAACATTATTTGGTTATAAGCTGACCTTAAATGTTTGACTTTTGGTAACATGATATTAGTTTTGTTACGTTACTTCGCTGTCGCATTAAAACTTATGTCAGTATTTTGTTCACACGATAGTCATTTGGTCATCGTGTACTGACCTTGTAAGCGGTTCAACAACCGAGTACAACAACTTTACCTGTTGTTTATTACACATTAGCATTACCTGTAAATCCAACTCTTTCTGCAGTTCCAAATACTTCTTTCTCTCTTCCTCAAGAATTTTACTGGCTTCACTATCATTTTTGGATCTATCAGACGCCGTACTTTTAACGCTGCGTTTTTCCTGTAATAAAATACAAATGTGCCAGATGGGATCGCTTTAATTTATTGGCAATGTTGGCAAAATAAAATCGCGTAACATGTTTTATTTTTATTAGGTTAAACCAACAGCAGTGTGACTATTTCCGTAACGGTAGAAAGTTGGAAGAAGCATTTTTATTGAGTCATAGTAAATTTTCGTTCTTTGATTTTATCTTTTGTAACGTTAATATAAAACGTATGTGAAGTAATTTTATCAGTGATATCATTTGAAGTCGTGTGAATAATAAATTAAATAATAAGTGTTACAATTGTTAAAGTAAAATGTAAATAATAATAGTAAACTGAAATTAATAGATTTTCCTGTTGAATTAAGAGAATGTAGTTATGATATTTGTAATTGTAAGGAACATAGAAATTGTCTAGATAAACTATATAAGGATATAATAATAGCATTAACAGACTCAGCCATTAACACTTGTGAAACTAAATCTCACTCGCGTAAGAAAAAACATGTAATAGGATGGAATAAGCATGTATGTGAAGCTCACAGGGAAGCTAGGAGTAAATTTTTATACTGGGTTTCTCAGGATAGGCCACAATCCGGTACTATATATGAAGAAATGTGTGAAAGTCGCAAATTATTTAAAAATAGATTAAAGTGGTGTCACAATAACAAAGAACAGATAAAAATGGAAATTATTTCGGAATGTCGTGCTTCTAAAACTTTAGTGATTTTTGGAAAGCAACCAACAGTTTAAATCATAAGACTGGCCTTCCAGTGAGCGTGGGAAGTGCGAGTGATAGCAGAGATATAGCTGAACTGTTTAGAGAACATTTTACCACTAAGTCTCCACTGGGTTCTTCGTCTGCAGATCCTGGGTCCACCATGACCGGTGAATTGTATAGGGTGTCTGCTAAACAAGTTCGACAAATTGTGAGTAGCATGTCTAGGGGCAAGTCACCGGGTCATGATGGACTCAGTATCGAGCATCTAAAATACGCTGGTGTTCATTTACCGCGTGTGCTGGCAATGTTCTTTACCTTATGTCTGAATCACTCGTACTTGCCTATAGACCTTATGAAAACCATCGTAGTACCAATAGTTAAAAATAAAACTGGAGATTTGTCTGATAAGAACAATTACCGACCGATTTCCTTGGCTACAATTGTGGCCAAGGTGTTGGACAGTGTGCTCGACTCAGAACTTGATAAAAATATTAATATTCATGATGCTCAGTTTGGTTTTCGCGCGGGACTTTCCACTGAAAGCGCAATTCTGAGTCTGAAGCACACTGTCCAATACTACACGGAAAGAAGTACACCTGTGTATGCATGCTTTCTTGACCTCTCCAAGGCATTTGACCTTGTGTCGTATGACTTGTTATGGGAGAAACTCAAGAAAACCCGCGTGCCTACACAGGTACAACGGATTTTTCATTTCTGGTACCAAAACCAGAATAATTATGTAAGGTGGGCAAATGCCTTCTCGGACACGTACAGGTTGGAGTGCGGGGTGAGACAAGGTGGTTTGAGTTCTCCTAGGCTCTTCAACTTGTACGTGAATGAGCTTATAGTTGGGCTCAGCAGCACACGAGTGGGATGCTGGATTGACAACATTTGTATGAACAACTTTAGTTACGCAGACGACATGGTGCTGCTGACCCCAACTGTAAGTGCAATGAGGCAGTTGCTTGCAATATGTGAAACATATAGCATTCAGCATGGATTGATGTACAATGCTAAGAAGAGCGAGTACATGGTTTTCAAGGCCCCCGGTAAATGTACATTGAATGTGCCCGCAATAAAGCTAAATGGCATTGAACTAAAGCGGGTAGAAAAGTTTAAATATCTTGGACATTACGTTACAGAGGACCTTGAGGACCAGGTTGACATAGAACGGGAACGTAGGGCATTGGCGGTTAGAAGTAATATGCTGGCCCGCAGGTTTGTGCGTTGTAGTAAACAAGTTAAAGTCACTCTATTTAAAGCCTACTGTCAGACTTTCTACACGTGCAGCCTGTGGTTCAGATATACGCAGAGGACGCTCAATGCCTTACGTGTCCAATATAACAACGGGTTTAGGATGTTGTTGGGGTTGCCCCGTTTTTGCAGTGCCTCCGGTATGTTTGCGGAAGCCAGGGTAGACGGCTTCCACGCGGTAATACGCAGCGGCTCGTATCACTACTGAGCAGGGTCAGGGAGCAGCACCAACAGCATCCTGCAGGTTATTGCGGAAAAGCAGGACTCAGACATCCTGAAAGCATTTATACGCGCACAAATTTTACTATAAATCTTATTATTTTGTAATTATGTATGGACATTGTTCTGAAATAAAGATTATTATTATTATTATTATTATTATAATGAGAATAATCGTATAAGCAGAAATTTATCAACGAAAAAGCAAAGTGAATTCACTGTTTATTTACAAACACAGTAAAAAGTATTACGATAAATGAAAAATATGAAATGTAAAAAATCTTACCTCCTCATCAGACTGCAATTCCGTAACTTTCATCCTTGTATCTTTGGTTATATCTTGCCCTGTACATAAAACACACACGTGTTTAGACATACAAATAAACACAGAGAGAGTCGCGTGATATATTTACACCAAATATAATAACTCACAGGATTTCGTCCAAAAAGTATGTTTTGTTTGACTCTTTTGCCGTTGAGTTGCCCATTAATGTTGAGTTATAGCGCATAACGGTTGATGGTCGGAGTTAAATAATAACTGACAATAATATGATGACACGGGCGACAGGCTGGGCATACTAATGCCTACTAAGCGCGTCAATAGCGGCTGACTCACGACCAAGGTGTCTTATCTTTTGTATTTTGTGTTATTCGCGCTGCAATTTTGATTGTAAACATGGATGACCATGATAGAGGGAATTCCTTTCCGTTTGATACTGTACTTTTATTGAAGAGTTTCGTAACTTATTGTTTTTATACTGTTGCTTCTGTTTGCAATGAAATGCAAATACGAGAGATCGTTTTTTTGTTCTCAAGCTAATGTATTTGCATAAATGAAAGTGTTTAGCTATGTCAACTATCGTAGTTTTTATATTTAAGAATAACATGATAGGAGAATAATGATAGCAAAAATTATAATTACGAAATTCATTCTTCTTCATTAAAATTTCGGATCAATAGGATATTTATAATTAATTTAATCGTGTATTTATGCCTGAAGTTACACACCAAACGGTTAATTAAATGTAAATATTATGTTACGAATGGTATAGTACTCACCGAGCGCATGTTTGAGTTGATTGTTTTCCTCCACTAATTGAATCATCGTGTTTTTGGAGATCGCCAAGTCCTCCTTCATGAGCGCATTGGTCGTTGTTAAGCCTTCGACCTTGGCTTGCAGGTTGGCTACGGTTGCACTATAACAAACATAGGATATACAACCAACAAATAACTAGACTTAGAGTACACTGTACCTATATTTCTATTAAGAAAAGAGAGATATTTAGAAGGAGTTTTATTTTTTACTTCGCGTTTAGCTTCAAGTAGGTACCTATACATAAATCGGTAAGTGCTTATACGAATAGATGCATACACCCGACATCAATGGTCTCATTACAGTTAATTATTTTTTGAGCACCTTAAATTAAATTGTTAACACTGATCTACCGGAAAATCTAAGCTCAGAGTACCAATTAAAAATATAAAAAGACGAATGTATATTGAGTGTGGGTTGAAATTCGATGCCAGGTATGTGCTGTTGCCCATTCATCTGACACAGCTGTATTTGAACTATAGTAGGAAGATATCGCAGCACGTTACGACATCCACCTGCCCTATTATTAGCCAAGACTCGGGATCTTATGAAATATGCACAAATATATTACTCATAGAAAGATTTACTCGTAGTTTTTAACAGGGGGCAGTGCAATATTAAGACACATTTTATAGTAGGTATGGATAAGGTGCATTTTCTAAAATTTATTTAGATTTTTTGTGCACCTAGGGTCATTACTGTAACATTTTAAATATTTTTTTAAAAAGGCTTATTTGAAATAAAAACCTGATTTTTTGTGAAGTTTCCAGTTACCTAACTATCACGATGCCTGCATGAGGTTACAGCCTGCTGACGGACGGACGGACAGACAGACAGACAGCGGTGGTAGTGACAATAGGGTTCGGTTTTTACCCTTTGGGTACCGAACCCCAAAAAGGAACGCAGTGTTGGTTGAAAGTTGTTTTCAATAGTTTATCATTGTGATCCTATTGATTGCAGAGAGAGATTGATTGTAGAGCAATAACCCCACTTCTAACACATAAAATACGTTTTGATACTATTAAATTTCTTAATTTATAAAGAAGATTGACAACCTACAAATCGAAAGACTGTACCAGATAATCCCTTTACGCTATTACACTCGGTCATGACCTTAATAATCAGTGACCTTTACAATAATCGTTTACTACACTTTCGGTTAAATCTGTTGTGTAGTAACCCTGAGGAGGTACCTAGTAATAATTATATCGTTGTACTGTGCTATATTAATGTACTGTTATAATCGAGTCGCAATCTGCAGTGTAAAGTGGTTGTTTTTTTTATTAAGAAAGTTTTCATAAAAAAGTCAATATAATCAATTCAATATAGTCAATATCAATCAGTCAATATAGTCAATATAAATCATTACATGAATAGTTATTATATTTGTTGCAATTATTGCCGTAAGTTCTATTAGGCAGTGAAAAATTATAATTTATTAACAAGCTCAACTAGTCGTATAAAACTTAGAACAATACAAATTACTTAATAGCATTCTAAAGTAACGAACGACACTTACAAAATAATTAATATTAATCGGAGGTAATTTAATAATGAAGTCATTGACTAATGAAAAGCGTTCTCGTGTTGAACAATACTAATAGAAAACAAATTGTCTAAAGTATGTATAGAACTGATATGAACGTGAGAACCACCATCTAAACTAGGACTGTGTTCCAGTCTAGGAAAGCGAGATGGCGCTCTTGAAACCGTATAGCGTTGTCTCTTTTCCACGGTACTTTTAAAATGAACGGAGGAGGATTTCCTGTAGAACAATGATTTAGAAACTCACTTGAGATGTCTGTTCAGTTCCTCGATGTAATTCTTCTGGTCCAGCATTGTGTTAATGTGGCGTTGTTTCGGCTCTGAATCTCCGTTATTTCCATTCCCAGCCAGATCATTGGAAGAGTTACTACCGCGTAAATAAAGCGAAAAATCTATAACGCCTTGTTGACTGTCCAAATCTTCCTCCTGTGTAAATACGACAAAACATAATATTACAAATAAAAATATTTACAAAAAAAATAAATAATTTGCAGACAGTACGCACTAAACCTAATTTACGTCACGATTTGAGGGATCGATCCCAGCTTAGGACAAGCATTTGTTTTATCCACAAATGCTTGTACAGCGCCCGAGTCTCTATGCATGTGAATTAAATGTTTTAAAAACCCCCTGCGGTAGAAAGTTTAAATTCCCTACTAGAACGATTAAAAAAATCATATGTGCTAAGTACTATATTGATATTTACCTTAACACATAAGTTGCAATCAACAACATTAAGGCCGACCAGGAGACCAGTTATAATGACTGCTTCTTCGTTTAGCATCAGAGCATGCGGTTCAAAATATTCCTCTAATGTGTCCTCACGGTGTTCCAGTAAGATACGCAGATAGTCGGCCAGTCTTTTCTGCATCAAAGCTAACCTCAGCCAGGCTCTAGCTCGACCCATGGCGGTTCTAAAAATGATTAGGGTTTATGAAAATTTTGTTCAGGAGCTAGGTGTATTATACAATAGTGAAATATTATATTTGTTGTGGTGCAATGGATAATAAAAGATAAACTTGTTTAAATAGAGCTGTGAAATTTAGCATATTTACAGTAAGGTGTGAACTGTGTTGGAACGGGATTGGAAGTTGGAGAAGCGGCGATTTAGATTGCATTTAGGAATATCATTTCATAAGAATTCTTTAAAATAAAGTACTAGGTTTTCATAAACTTACTTGACAGTGGGTAGGTCCCTGACACTTGCCGTAATGTCGGCCGCTTCGGGTGAATACTTCTCAACCATTTGCAAGATGTCCCAGCTCTTTTTTAGGGCCAAGTAAACCCTACAAATGCTTATTTTTATTAAAAAACGTATTTTCCTTTGATAAATCTCCATTTGAATTTGTTACGACATAAGCTGTGATTAACAATCGTTTAAGTGTAAAAGGAAAACCTGAATGTTTACTAAATGACGTCTTTACAAATGTCTTTTAATATTAGGTAGACACTATTGAATTAAAATTATGAATTAGTACGTCATTATCCTCGCATGCCAATAATTACCTTTTTCGGTTTGAGTCCATGACGCATCACATGTTCGAGGACTATAAAGAAGTGATGCAGTGGCAAATGATCGCTATCGAGCATTCTACCATAGCGGAGAGATTGCTCGATTAACTCCTTCACAATCAGTTTAGAGATGTTCACGAGATTGCTGCGTTCGATCACAACGGGATCCCGAGCTACAACACATGACAATGTTTTGTTTTTATCAAAACCATTATTTATTGACCTATATTTGTATAAATTATTACATCGGCGATTAATTTACCCATCATCGTGTTCATTGGATCATCTGGAGATGAGACGGTGCCTTGAGCTGAGGGGCGATGGAAAGAGTCCTGCATTTCCATATCGTGCAGTTCTTTGAGGCAAAGCCACTCGCCGTCGACGGAAACGCGGAAATTGCACAGGTATATAGTGTCCTGCGCGCCGGCCATGTCACCGTCCGGGTTGCCGTCACCCTGGTGTTGAATGGCGGATGGAATGCCTAATTCAGGCAAGGGATCCACCCCATGGACCGCAGCAAGCGAACGCATAATAAAGCAGCAAATAAACGATCAAGCGAAACAATCAACAATGTCACGTGAATTTTGATCACCCCTTTATATTCATTTCACACTATGCGCAAACTTGTAGGTCAAATGTAGTTTTGTTTTTAAATCACTTGTATAGCCGACACACAAATTAGTACTTTCGATTCGTATTAGGCAGATGAATCCCAAAATAGCAAGCGCGAGAAACCTGTACGAAAGGTTGTATGAGCGAAATGGTTTTTCCAGTCCGTCCAGAATAAATATTGATTTCCCGGCGAGCGCTACTTTAGTACCAAACCAGCGGGAAAATCAATACTACCGTGCGCATGACGCCATCTGTCTCAAAACTGAGGCAACGCGTTGTGACCGGCGCGAGTGACGGTTGTCGCGACAAAACCACTTACACATAGTACACATGAAATGACAAAGATGTAGCTGTATAAAGTAAAATTACAAACTTATTACTGTTGAACAACAAATAAATGGTAACTTTCAGGTTCCGTGGAAAGTAACGCGGAAATTTTCCGAAGCTTAATAAAACCAGTTCTCATTGATCACTATATATTATGACACCACTATTTCGGGACGCCTAACTCGCGACCTGCGTTAGAAAATGGTCTAAGAATTCTTAATAAGATGTTATTTATGAAGAGCCGCTGACTAAAATACCGAGTGTTAAGACTCTCGAATACCAACTATATCAGCCTCATATGTTGCCTTGTGGTATCAGTTGACCCCTTTTTTTAAAAGATATAATCTGAAGCTTCGTGTTTAGCAGGAAAATGATAAAAGAGAATTCGAGATAATCTGAATGATCAGTGCAGACTCTTTATATAGATAGGACTGATACCACAGATAGACAAATAGATAGAAAATGTGAAAGATGATCATCAGGTCTGTGGTTTCATCGCGTTTTCCCCAGCCCTTTTGGTAAGCTCTGTGTTATTTAAGCTAAAGCTACATTGAGCATCATCACATCATTTTAGAAATGAGTACAATACAAGAAAACAAACTGGCTTCACAGTATTAGTATAGATAGTTCAGGAATAAGAAAATCTTAAAATAGGAAGAGGTCCACATATGACAGGAGAGTTGTCCACATATGTTGTTGTTATTATTAGTAACAAGTCCCATTAAATTAAAAACTGGTATTTCTATGTCATAAGAGTTTAGACTTTTAGCGTTGTTAAGTTGCATTGGTGTCAACAATGAACATGTGACATGGTGGAAAAGGGCAATACAAAAGTTCTCAATAATTAACTTTAATTCTAATTAAGTTTAAAATAGTGTTATGTTTGAAAATATAACATGAAAATTCTATGGTTTATTTTTCTTTCATTACCATTGTTGCTGTCCGTTTTACATTCATTTTGGAGCCTTATCACCAAATATTCCATTACGTTTAGTTAAATTTGCATATCTATAGGTATGAGTTGTGGTACATTTGGTGATAAACACATAATTATATTCATACGAGCTCATTGGCAACAAATGTTTCTTTAATTTTTATCTTTAACAAAGTTTCTACTAAACACGGTAAAAAAATATTTGTGTATAGATGTGGTGAAAATTTTAAATGTTCATAGGTTTAAAATTAAAAAATAAATAGGTATTAAAGATTTCACTGAATCTATCACTTTAATGTGGAAACTAGTGAAATACAAAATATTTTAAGATTATTTAAAAAAGAATATTACTAATATGTAAGTGAAAATGGAAAGTTTTAGTGTCCTTATTGTTGCTGCTAAGTCAAATGACCTCAGTTTAGGTTTGACAAAGAACTGTTGGAACAAATACTTTTTGGTTTAAAATCTTTTATATTGTTTTGAGCCATACCAATTTACATGCATGCTTGTCATGTGGTCATTTAAAGGACACATTATTATTTAATCACTCATAGTATGTATTGTTATGTAAATTATGCTTGTTCATTTAAAACACTTTTCAAGTTAA
>NW_020800130.1:0-20218 GCF_003590095.1 Trichoplusia ni
CAAAGTTTAATTCAATAGCTTTATTTCATTTACCTTTAGCCCCCAAAACTCCAACGGGATTGGGTCTCTGTCGTTGCAAATATACGCGGAAATCGTACGGTATGTCTTTCGCGCCTTTAACCTTGTAAGTCCAAGTTCGGTCAGTATATAACTCTCCTGTATTGTTGTCGTAAACGATATCTTCTACCAACCATAAGGAGGTGGCCATAATGAAAGCTCCTTCCACCTACGACAAAAATATATTTAAAAAGATAGTTTCTGTTTGGCAGTAACAATCTTTTCACTTTTACACAATCTCAAACTTGGCATATTACGGTAACCCGTATTACGGTAATGAGTTAAACAATAAAGATATGTATGTTTTCCAACATAAATATAAATAACATCTAGACACAGAGCAAGATCCAATAATTTTCATAGGAAATAACATAACGAATTGTTTCCATCAATGTTTGACCAACAAGACAATGCAGATTTATAAAAACGTCCAAATATCAAAACAACTCACCTGCCCTATGTCAATGCCTGGATTCAAACTCCGACCAGCATCTTGGAATATATCAGCTCTTACAACCCATTTAGTACCAGTTAAAATATCTACTTCTACTTCTGTTACAGCTATGCCAAAAATATTGTAATTGGTTAATCGTGAGTCATTTTGACCAGCTAAGTAATTGGCTTGTAATGAAACTCCTTGTAAATCTGCTTCGAATACAATCTCCCTCCAAGATGCTTCTGGTTTAGCTGCTCTAAACGGTGCTAATCTTGCTTTGATCTGATCACAACATCTGATCACGCAATATGCACAAGTTTCAGTTGTGTTACTCGCTGCTGTTGCGAAATTGTTTGGGGTTGCAAAGTTATGACTAGGTACAACAGATACAATTTTCAAAGGAACGTCGAGCTCAGAAGCAGCAACTTGGGCTATTTTAGTAAAAATCCCTTGCCCAATTTCTATACCACCAATGTTTACTATGACACTTCCATCACCATGGTTCACAGATACTAGTGCGCCGTGATTACCAACGTAAGCAAACGGAAAAGCCATATTATTTAGTTTTATCCCGCGTTTCTTCCATCTGTTTGATTTATTAAACTGTTTTATTCTTTCCTGTCGCTCCTTCAAATTAATTTTCTCGACAAACATTGGGATCTGCTTAGGCAAATTTTCATCATCTGGGCGATAGTTAGCCATCCGAACTTGTACTGGATCTTTGTTTATTTCTTCAGCTATATGATCTATTATGTGTTCGACACCCGAAATTCCCTCAAGCCAACCTGAAATAGAATCTTTTTGTTTATAACTGAAGGATAGAAAACATTTTTGTAACATATTTGTCATGCTTACCAGGTGCCCGCATAAAACTGTTTGATGGTGCATCCGTGATAACTCCAAAAGATTTTACTTTCCATCTACGAGAATCATAACAAGTCTGTATAGAATTGATTGCCATCGTATTTTCATTTTCGTTTTTAGAATGTCCATCATTTATGTATAATGTAGCATCCATATACTGTATTTCACCTTTTTCATCCACTCCGACCTTAAAAAAGACAATTGTATTTTTTAACACCATTTATTTCACACAACTTATTTCAAATTCAGTATTGTTGCTTGTAAATAATCAATATTTACATAAACATTGATAATTTAAAACCACAAACCTCATAGTCAAGCCTACTGTTAGGTCGTTTACCAAAAGCTCTCGTCATACTCGTCATTGGCATTATAACCCTACAAGGCTTGTTAAATTTATGAGCAACTAAAGCAGTAGCACACGCTGCAAAATTTGATCTAGTAATTTTAGAACCAAAACCGCCTCCACATCTGCGCGTTTTTACTAAAATCCTGTAAAACGAAAACGCTTATAAATACTTTCTTAACAGTAATGGCAAACATGATTTAACTAGCAGGTAATAGGCAATACTTACAAACTCTCAGGTATTTTTAAAACCTGGGCTATTGATGCTTGTACATGGTCCATGAACTGTGTAGATGATATTACTTCAAATCCTTCATCAACTGGTTTGGTAACAGTTGTATGCAGCTCCATTGTGTGGTGAAACTGGCGTGGACTAATAAACGTCCCTTTGACAACGTGCTTTGTATTTGTCCCTCTATCTGTAGGCTCTATACCAGGATACGAAACCAGTCTATTTTCATGTTTTGGAGCATGTATTGCATCATCTATAGTAAAGACTATAGGCTTCATTGGAACATTTTTATAATTCACTTTTACTAATGACGTCATTTTATCGGCTAATTTTTGATTCACAGCCACTACAAGAGCAACTGGTTGGTTATAATAAATTACTTTATCGCTCGCAAAGAGTTCTTCGTTTTCTTCTACGAATAAAAAGTTTGCACGTATAACGCTGTTTACTCCTGGTATATCAGCTGCAGTCAACACTGCTAAAATACCTTCATGTTTCTATCAATAACACAAAACATAATTCAAGTTAAATAAATAAATATTATTTAATTCCTCAATAATCGTTGAAGCACAGCACTAACATTGAGTACTTACCAACGCTTCAGATCCATCAATATTTTCTATATCTCCTTTTACTACAGTGGAAAGAACAAACGCACCAAATATTTCATCTTTTACTCTGGGTTCGTCATCGCTGTACATAGCTTCACCTGCACATTGAATTAGTCCTTCCTTCTTCAGCACCGGCTGTGTAATGGGATACTCATCTTCATCAGTGTCAAATTCTTGATAACTTCGACTAACTGGTGGTCTATCGTCACTTGGTGTAGTCGCTCCAGATTTATAAATAGGATTCAAAACATCCTTAGGGCATAATTTTATAACAGCCTGTAAAGGTTACTCGATATCAATTATGAACAGAACACGTTACGAATATTCACATTTTTTCATAAGTCTAAATTACAATTAAGTCAAATTTCAAAGGGCAGGAGGAACTATCATACCTTGTAGAAAAGGCCCAAAGCCACTTTTTTTCTGACACTCGGGGGTGGGTACGGTGGTCGTACATTAGGATTAATTTCCTTCTCTAAGATCCTCAGAGCCGATTGCAAGGTGTCATTGTTAAATATATTACAGCCCTTCAAAAACTTCTCTGTTTCGTAGGCGTGAGTAAATGATGGATTAATATTACCGTACACAATGGAAGCTTCATCAACGAGATGTGTATGAGGGTTGAATTTCAAAAGAAAAGCTGAATTCACTTCAGCCTGGGCGTTTTGTTCCCTTCTCGCTATCTAGAAACAAATGTTCCTGTTTAGATTTTACTTGCATTTTTAAGGGTTTTGCTATTAGGCATTATTCTGTCCGCAAATTTTCAGATATTGGGATATCACAAAACAAAAAGAGGAAATACTAACCAGTAAGTGTCTACTCAGAAAGTTGAGTTAGCCTTACCTTATAAGTTACTAATTCATAGTTTCTTGACAGAGGCCGCAGTTTTATTTGCGTTATTAGTTTTCCTTTTAGATCAGTTTTCAAAAATTCGGGTAGTTTCATTTCAGTCTGTGTCATATTTCGATCAACTGAAAAAATAATAGGTTACAGTACTGCAATTGTAAAAGCAATTACTCTCACGAACAATATGTTTAGTGTTTATACCAAGGTTAATAGTGGCCCCGATACAATCCAATAATAAAAATACATCTGATTGAAACTTGGATAACAATTCTTCAAAGCCAAATTACCAGCAAGCGTTCCAATCTGAAAACATAAAGAATGACAAAGAACTGTTAATACTATTAAGTTTATGTTACGTATTAATTTACGTATAGACTGTAAATTAATGATTCAAATAAAATAAAAAACAAGAAGTTAAGCCAAGACGTGTTTGTGTGTCTTTTAATATTTTTGGACCTCATCATCAAAGTATTATCTTATCACGCACAACTTTTACCATTACTAGTGGTATGGATAATAGGAGCAGTTATTAAAGTAATTGATTGATTATATTACTAGAATTCAAAAATGTTTAAATTACTTACATTTCTGACTGGTATGTGAGCCACTTTCTCCAAATGATCGTACAGTACATCTAAGTACCAGAAATCTTCGTTTGAATTTGCTAATTCTTTGAATAGGTTCATTGTATCAGTTAAAGTTGTATTAGCTCCTAAGACCAAGTTCACATCTATGTAATGTGTGGCAAGCTCCTCCACATCACTTATGTCAATCAACAGCTTGGGATAGAGCGGCATGGGGAAAAACACCTGAAATCCAAATTAACATTTTAGTTACCCGAATGTCATAAGTTAACACATATCGGTGGAATCACGCAGAGATTCCTCTAAGACAAAAAATAGCCATTAAACTAAAAAATGGACATACATATTTTTTACGATTAGAAACAATTGACTGTTCAGTTTTAATTGGCCTATTATTAGCACTAAATATCCTTTAACACTAGACTGTGCTTACTCTCAAAAATGTACATATGCATACATTACCTCGCGCTGTGTTACCACTGACCAACATGTAAGAGTCATATCCGACGTCGTCCAAAACATTAAAATCGATCGTATATTGTTAACAGCGTACCACAGTCTTCCATCAGCTAAAGATATCTTTTTCGGTAAATCCTTATTGCTTGTATTATTCATGTTCACTAAACACCAGTCGTCAGTGATCCCACAAGTACCGCCACACGCTTCACCGGATTTAGGACATATTTGTTCAGACACGTCTTCTATATCCTTTATTTTTTTTAAGATATTTGGATCTGGGTTAAGGGCAAGTGATTTGAATGCTTCCAAAATAGGACGATAGCCAGTGCACCTACATATGTTGCCGCCTAAAGAGTTTTCTATTTCTGCTTCCGTTAAATGACGATCACTACTATCTACAAGACTAAAACATTAACTGCATTAATTCTTGTGGTAAAATAATTTAAGACTTAGCAAAATTAATTAAATTGGAATTAAATAATCTGTGTGTGGAAAAGATACATAGAACCAAAAAAGGGTTCCATACAATATTTAAGCGCTATTAAATCGAAGCAAACATTTGACCAATAAAAAAGTTACCTATACATGGTCATAACAAATCCTGGACTGCAATATCCACACTGCGACCCAAAGAAATGATTGAGACGTTTCTGTATGATGTTGTAACCAATCTTCCGGTTTCCAATGCCTTCGATAGTTGTTATGTCCCAGCCATCACAGGACATTAGAACCACGAGACACTGTTGAAATAAAGACTAGTATCAGAGACTTTCTCCATTTCTTGAGTAAAAGACACTCATTTACAAACCAATCAAATCCTACTCAGTTCGCAAGGCCGTAGGGCCGAGTGCTTGAAATTATTTTAAAGCTTAGATCCTTTGAATTGCCTTATTAGTGACGGCAGGCCGTAGAATATCTTTCAGTCAAATCTCGTTAGAAGAAAAAATATGTCCTGAGATTTTTTCGGGAATAAAAAAACTAGCTTCAATATCTAATCTTTGGACTTCAAAGTCTAAAACCACGGAAATTGCTTTCTAGTGGTAGTAAGGTTACTTACAGAGTTGACGGAGAAGGAACACATTTCCTGTGAGTCGGGCTGACGAGCTCGCACGTTGACGACGCACGCGCCGCAGCCGCCCTCCTGACACATGTACTTAGTGCCGCGCAGCTCCGCATAGCGACGGATATAATCATTTAACGTCAGGTCCACAGGAAATTCAGAACCCGCTGCAAAATAGAAATAGGTATATATTTTTTGTACTTGGGAAACTAAAAAAGAAAGGAAAATATGTAGTACGCACCGCTATAGTTTCTTCCATTGATTTTAAAATTTACTCGATCCATTTCATATGCCTTTTGCCATGTAAATGGTACTTCCAAGCATCTGACACCAAGAAAAGTAATGGCCAGACAAAGTCAAACTAAATAATGCCTTAAATTTAAATAACGAGTGCGCTCACGAAAAATATCAGGGCATTGATGCGTAAACAGGATTTACAGATGTTTTTGCTGAATTCTGATCTACTAGCTGCTTGTCCCGTAACTCTGTCTGCGTATTATACAAAATAGAATTGAAACACACATAGCACCGCACTTTTAATATTTAAAAAACTTGGAACATCCTTTAAACCATCAGAAGAAATAGTAGAGAACAATTAAGTTTAAAACATTGGCAATGGAAAACTTTTTGTTAACGCGGCATCATTTTCAAACTAAATACTAAAAAAACTATGCTCCTAGCATTACTCGTAAATATAATGGATTTGCATACGACCACCATGGTACGCTTGTACCAGCACACTCATAGCTACTGACAGTGAATATTAACAGAAGGATTATCTACTCGTGCTCACACTATTACCTCAAGTACGCGTTTCCACTACACGGGCACATTACCGTTGCCATGGTTACTAGAGGCATACCCTCGCAATTTCAAAAGTACTCCGCTTATTAACAAACTTTTAGATAGTTATGTGTATATGTTAGTAAACTCCGATTCCTTATCGATATATTGTCCGAAAAACTAACAGCAGATAAAAACAAATAGAATCTTTGAAATGAAATTAATTATCGGTAATAACTTAAAAACACGACAGAAAATTAATAAGGTTAAGAAAAAGTATAATTAATAACTTCCTTGAATAGTTATGACGTTTTTACATTATAAGCTGCTCTTAAAAACAAGGACAGATTAATAGTTACATGTTCGAAAGTAAAGTTGTTCTAGTTAAAATGCAATCCGTAGTAGTGGTGGAATCCAGCAAGATACCAGAGATTTAACTAGTAATTGCTCCGTTGAATATTCAAAGCCGTATGCCTGATGATCGCTAGACGCGGTAACACAGCCTTGATTAGACACTACAGTACTGTACTGTATACTTAATACCAAAGAAAGTAACGATACAAATGTTGTTAAGTGAAGTAAAACTATTTAAGTGTATGAGAATAAGCAGATAAGTATTTTTTTAAATAATAAACGACTTCGTTCCCGTGGGTAGAAGAAGATGTAAGTTATGATTTATACCCCTCCTGTTTTTTTTTTCACATTTTCCATTGTATCTTCGCTCCTATTAGTCGCAGCGTGATGGTTTATAGCCTAAAGCCTTCCTCGATTAATTGTCTACTCAACACAAAAAGAATTTTTCAATTTGGACCAGTAGTTCCTGAGATTAGCGCGTTCAAACAAACAAACAAACTCTTCAGGTTTATATATTAATATAGAATATAGATATAGATAATCCTTGTGTCGCGGGGAGTTTCTAAAACATTCATGTCTTAACAAATACACTCAGACACAGGACAAGCTTTCTTTGATCACAAAAATACTTGTCCTACGCGGGGATCGAACCCGCGACCTGTGACCTCAACAACTCGGCTATACGAAATTTACGTTTTGTAAAACAAAACATGTGGCCATTTAATATATTTTTTCCGTCTTACAAAAAGAGTATAGGTATTTAAAACAAAGACTTTTCTTCGTTGAAACATGAAAGTACATCAGTAAATTCATTTAAAATTATCCGTCAAACGTTAAACTGTTTTGTGACTCGACTTGTTACATTTTTGTTTAGATGTTTTACTTTGCAAACTTAATAATAAAGAGCTGTCTCATATTGATCCGGATGACGCGAGTGGCAAGCTTGCTTGTAGAGCACGAGAACTGTCACTTATAGTAAAAACACGGGACTCGAATGAAGACACCAAAGTGAGGCTTAGCAAGTCAATAGACCCGAGACGTAGATACACTGACACAACTAATAACGATGTTATAATTGCTCCTGATAAGATTGCATTACAAAGAAAAAGTAAAGATACACCTGATAAAGAAGCATTAACAGGTTTAAAGTCTCCTGGTGATTATGCTAGGAATACAGTGGCATCAGTGATGATCGATGTTTTACCAATTCAACATAGACCTTCCGTACTTAAAAAAGACTTAAAAGAACATTTTAACAAGGGTATCACTAATGCAATAAATCAATTGCAATTACCAAAACCGAAAAGATTTCAACTGAAAAAAAAGTTAAATAACATCGTTGAAAAGAACATAGATATGTCAACTTTAGGGAAACAACAGGATGTAGAAGATTTAAAACAACTTATTTTAGATGATTCCAGTAAAACGATTAACGAATTAGCACTTTCTCCTGATAAAAACAAAGTGTTAAAAAGAAAATGGCTAACTTAATCGAAAATAAACTCAATGACTCTTTGTTAATGGAAGAGACCAAAACACAACCGAGATTGTCAAAAGATCTTTCTGAAGCTATTGATCAACTACCTATAGCGAGTACTGAAAAAGAAAACTTAAAAGATAAATTGAATGATATGGTTAACGAGGAGGTAGAGAATAAAACTGAAACGGACCCTCCCGATACCAGGAAAAGCGTCGACGCTACCAGAAAAAGCGTCGACGCTACCAGAAAAAGCGTCGACACTACCAGAAAAAGCGTCGACACTAGTAGAAAAAGCGTCGACACTACCAGAAAAAGCGTCGACACTACAGATTTGTCGGCACCCGAAAAAACTAAGAACGATATTCTTCTACAGTCCGTCGAGCCGGAGACTGAAACTACTTCAGTTCAAACTCCTAAAGTCACGGACACACAAACAAACACATCGGAGGTAATGACAGAAAAATCTCAACAGACATTCAAACCACAGATACCTATAGACAAAGCTGAAGAAGAATACACTAATCAATTAAATACTACATTTAAAAACTGGATAGATGGGCATTTGAATATAGATGATAATGAAAAAGAACGGATTAATAGCAAGCTGACCGATGATATAGTAGCTAGGAAGAAATTTCTGCAAATTAATCCAAGGGCGACGTCACGGGAAGAGGACGTTTATAATCTGAAGAATTTATTGTATCGGAGGATTAACCCCGTGTTGAGCATGGGACAGCTCGCTTTTCTTCTGACGGACGCTGGGACTCTGATGAATGCAATAGCGGCAATACCTGTACCATTCATGGTCGTGCCACTGGATTTCTTTCCGATAGACGATTCGGACACTAGTGGTAAGATGGCTTGTGTAATAGAAACAAATATTGAAGGCATTTGGAAACGAGAGCAGGTAATGGTTACTGCAAGTGATTTTTTAAGGTTTTTCTACTGAATCTCTGGCGTGTAGGTATTTCGTATAATGGCACAAATTTTAACTTTCCTATTATACGAATTTCATGTTTGGTTTATGATAAGTCAGCTACCTATAAGATTATCTTTGAGTCATACCTGAGAATATCCCGTTGTCCATCTTTGTGTGTGCAGACCCGTGGTTCACGGCAGCATTCTTTAATTTAGTTTTCTTAGTACCTTGCTTCGACTTGGCTCCATTTCAAATAGCACGAATCATTCTGCTCGGTCTTAAATAGACCTGATTGGGGACTTTCTGCAACAGATAGTTCAAAACAGAAACGAGAAAATTAAACGACTTAGGTTTCGTCATAAATACTTAGTGATATTTTATAAACTCACATCTCAATATTTGCTCCTTGAATCGTTCTATCAAAAAAACATTGGTTAAGCTTAAGATTTAGTTCTTGACTTTTATAGTTTGAATTTTTATGCGACGTGGGAGCTATTTAACCGTTCTCTTTAGATTCATCATTTCCAAAAAAAGTTCCAAAATTCATGGCAGTGATGATGAGTATTGCAGTTTGAACTTAGTATGAAGTGTAGCGTTTACAGACCTGCAGTGTACTGCAAAATGTGTAATTGCGATTCTATTTTGTGTGTAAAAAAACAAACACATTAAACGATGGCAATGAAGGTCTGTGGATACAATCTTAATATATATAAATCTCGTGTCACAATGTTTGTCCTCAATGGACTCCTAAACCACTTAACCAATTATAATAAAATTCGCACACCATGTGCAGTTCGATCCAACTTGAGAGATAGGATAGTTTTAAATCTCAAGTTATAGTCGCAATTTCTTCTAACCACGCGGATGAAATCGCGGGCAACAGCTAGTTTAGGTATAAGATAAGATGGCGAATTGTGTCTTAAAATAATGATGCACGTTTTTTGAAAGGTAAAGGGATGTTAGTCCGCTTCGATAAACGAGACTCATTCTTTTCTTTACGTCTTTTACGTAGTTTGTTTAGGAAAGTGGAAATCGTTCCTGGAGGAGAGATCGCCTGGATAAGAGGTATTAAATTTCCATAAAATATACTTTTATTTCTATATTATTTAATTATATTCTTCATTCCATTTAATGAAGACTGTTCTAATATTGGGGCTTTTGCTAAATTCTTTGTAGAGTCCGTGTCATTTGTCCCCATAATACATTTTTTCTGAGATTATATTTTGAATATTTTTTTAACGCATTATTTTTGGAACGCATGTTATTTTAAATTCGATTTTGGCTCTGCTATGAGAATGATACAAACACATTATAAATATTTTATTTCTCAAATTACAGATGATCAGAAACTTGAATCAGATATTAAATATCAAGTCAACGATTGGGTTGATACTTTACCAGTTACCATACGAAATGACGACGAGAAGAAAGACTTAGACACAAGACAGGCGCTCTAATCGCCACTTGAAGGAAATGGTACAAAGAAGGAAATGCTGACGAAATGAAAGAAGCCGCTAAAGCTTACATGTATGACATACCGATAGAGAATGAACTCAAAAGCAATGATGCCTTTATGGACGAGAAAGCCGCAGAGCTTGTCGAAAATATCACTTCATTACCCAAAAAGAGAGGTAAAGACCGGCAGTATGGCATGAGCTTCAACGGACTTACTGATTTTGTTGACAACTGGATCGTCAATATACATATTGACGATGAAACGAAAAGTGAAGCGGAGATTGAAAAAATGAAAAAAGATATAGCATATGAATTGATACACAAAATCGGAGAAATGAATGTTGATCCTGAAATATTTAATGATGAGGCTATGTATGAAGACGTTTTAAGGGATGAATTGAATGGTTTACTAGAAGATTTATCCATATCAGATCAAACTTAGGTGATTTGAAAGAAGACCTTATAGACAAAGTTAAAGAAGCACAGCACCGAGCTAAAGACGAAGTTATTGGACAGAATTACAAACGTAACTTGCGAAATAATATTTCGTCAATTTTACCTGATCCACGAACTGCTACAGCTGAAGAACAAGCAACTATGGAAGTTTTAAAAGATCACTTGCTGACGCATTCATAAACCTACACTTTTCCGGAAATGATGAAGAGTTAAAAGGTAAATTAAAAAACAAAATATCCAGTGAGATCAACAAGTTTTGTAACGACTACTTGCAGAGCCATCCAGGAGAATCAATTGACAGTAACAAATTACAACGCGACTTGTTTAATGCTTTAGTACAAGTGCCTTTACCGCCTGAGGACTCAATGAAATATGAAGTGGAACAAGTTAGAATAAGAGACGAAATTAATGAGTGGGTAAAAGGATTACCCTTAGAACCCCAAACTCCACAAGCTGTACTAACTCGAAACAAATGATTTACGTACTGTCAAAAAAACTATTTGACATTGAAATTGAAATTACTGATTCGCAAGCCATTCCAGCTATGCGAAAAGAAATACAGAGGTTCCTAAAAAAACTTCCTCTAAGACCTGGAGAAGATCAAAATATTGAAACATTCTGTAACGATCTGATTGCAAGACTTAAGTCTTCGGAAATCTCAAGAAAGTATAGCGAGTCTTCATACATAGCTTTTGATGAGTACGGTAGACCATGCATGGGTGGTAGGCTAGCACCGCTGGCAGCGGCCGTGCCCAGCAGGCCGTCCTTGCACAATTAGCCGACCCAGCACAGCAGGCCGCCCATGTCCGGCTCGTGCAGGTATGGCCGGCCGCCCCAGTCTTAGGGGCGCTCCAATGGCGGGAATGGCGGGCACAGACAATATGTGCCCTTATTACAGGAACTTACTAGAGAAACAACAATCCACTCCCCCCCCGAAACCACCTTGCTACGGCCAAACTAGTACCCATACCCTCCTTGTACGTTAAACTCTGAAGATGTCGCACATTTAGAAAGAATTAGAGAACGGTCATGTTTAGCACCGAAATGCTTATCGTCATTTGTAAGACCAAAACGTAGTACAGGCGTGGGACCGCGCCCTATTGATGCTGGTAGTCAAACAGTGCTTAACCCTGTATCTTCACAGAAAGCAAATCAGCCGAGTCCATATTGCCCAAGTAGTCTAAGAGATCCCACAAGAACTTGCCCCGGCATGCCCGCGAGTACGTCCAACCAATCTTCGTATCAAGACAGAAGAACAACGCTCACCGGCACACCTATAGAAACTGATAGTCGAGGCGAAGTGCAGCCAAATGTGAGACATTTTACTGTTGTTATTATTTAGCTTTAAACAATCTTCGCAGTCATATCAGTCATTTATCGGTCAACTGATTATACCTACAGGTATTGTGGAAGGTACTAATGTAAACGACAAACCCGACCATGCCCAATACATTTTTTTTTTTTGGACTATTTAATATTTTATTCTTTAAACTGTTTGTTTACAGATCATGGTAAACGAATACTACTGGGATACACCCCAGGCTCCTCCCAAGGGACCAGAACCTGTATCACAGCGGCCTAGCAGGGCTCAGGCACAGCCCTCCTTCCCGCAGAACATGCCTTGTGACGACGTGTGCCCGAGTCCCGCCATGAAGTCCCAACGCTGCCCTCACTGCGCCCAACAGAAATACTACCAGATGCCTCAAGACAAGTCCTCTCATGGGTCCTTGCCCTGCTCTCGACCGACGTGGAAACCCTGGACGCCTAGCATCAATCCAATATCACCTCCGTGCCAGTCAACTCCACTTAGCTCTCCAGGAATGTCATTCCGATACAATAACGAAAACAGAGTGCCCAGACGAGACGGGCTTCAGGACCAAACATCGTGCAGCAGACCTTATAGGAAGGAGCGAGTGATAGAGTTAGGCTCTTTAGATGACTTAAGTCGACCGAGACCGAAAAAACGGAACGATAACAATTTTGATTGGAGCTACGCGAAGTTTTCAGACGACGATAACTTCTGGGGAACACCGTGTATGAGGCGAGTCATTCTGGATGAAGGGATTGATGAACCGATTCTAATGGAGAGGGAGAAGAGAGAAGAACGAGTGAGATGTAACTGCAAAGAGAGACTGGTCCCTAAATGTGACCCTCGGGGTCCGACCAGGAGCTACAATCAACCACCGCACCAGAGCCGCAATGAAGAGTCCAATACTCTAAAGAGATGTTCTAAGTGTTGTGGCATCCACTGCCCGTATCCCAGCTATTTGTATTTTCGACAGTAATTATGTGAAAGTGTTGTGTCGTCCCATAAATGTTGTGCTGTTGTATTTGAAATTAAAATTCTAAGATCACTACATACTATCTGATTATTTGTTTTGTTAACTCCTAGCTTGCACTGAAGTATTTTTTTACTCAATGTCATGATCGGATACCTAATCATTCTAACAATATTTAATACTCCTTCTGTACTCTGCCAAGTCGTTCTAACATGGCCGCCATGGCGTGCTCCTACCTTCCGGTGACGTTTTGCTCAAGTTGGCTTCTGGAGCAAATTGCCACAGCAAAGCAGCTTTAAGAAAATTGTTTGCTAAGACGAAAATTAAACAGGTTGTTAGGGTTAATTTATGCCTTCGCCTGCAACAAATTAAGTTGAACAGGACTTGGCTCCTATATGATCTCAAAACTTTTTTGAAGAATTGGATTTGGAAGAATTGTGTAGAGAGACTTGGCTCTTTATACAATGAATGTTTTTGGTGGGATCTCATTTGTTTTTGTAGGTAAATAGATAAAGATAAAGATAGATTAGATACTTTTTAAGGTAAGTTTATTTGAGGATAATGTGTACGTGTATACTGAACAACAGCATTCAGATTTATTTTGGGATGCGGGGCCGAGTATCGGGAACAGCTGTATAATACTTAACTTTCCTTCCCTTTTTCTGGATTTTTCCGGCGATAACTGGCAGCAGCTTCTGTCAATTGCAGGGGTCGAGAAAATTTTGAGGTTTCTGGCCTACCACGTTTAACTTTTTTAGACCTCCCCGAAGTTTTATGATTTTTTTCACCAGATTCAGTCGAGCAAAGTGATTGAGAAGTATTTTCATGAACTCGAAGGTCTGAAACTATGGGGTTATTATCGGGGACGAGTACTTCAAAATGGCCTCCAAACAAACTCCCAGTGAATCGTAAACGTTGCACGGGTTTCCTAGGATCATTACCGAACGATTCCTGCAAGCGACCATTTTGGTAAACTTCGAAAATAAATGGATACAACACGGCGGCCGCTTATATATGCCATATTTTGTCGTTTTCAGCATGGCCTCTGAATAATTGTACGCATTCATAAACCTCTCCACGTTCATCACAGGTATAGACCTGCATGTCATTCCAATTCTCAACTATAAATATTACACAATTGACAACAGAACGCCTAATTTCATGTGACGACTGAAAACTCCCATACATGCAGTATGAGAATTGTTAGTATGTATCAAAATAGGTTTTAATGTCTTGTAGCTATGTTATCTATGTTTGTCTCTGTTATGTTGATTGTCAAATATAGTTCATAGAAAATATCCAACGTGTTTTAATAAGAATGAATGAAATAAACACGAACCATCTCTAGGGATAGAGATGACTCGGTTTGGACAAGTATCACCATTTAAGTACAATATTTACATTGTTATATATATTATTGACGATAAGTAACTGAATAATCTATACTAATATACAAAAGCTGAAGAGTTTGTATGTTTGTTTGAACGCGCTAATCTCAGAAACTACTGGTCCAAATTGTATGGTAAAATTCTTTTTGTATTGAATAGACCATTCATCGAGGAAGGCTTTAGGCTATAAATCATCACGCTGCGACTGATAGGAGCGAAGATACAATGGAAAATGTGAAAAAAACAGGGCAGGTATAAATCATATCTTATATCTTCTACCCACGGGGACGAAGTCGCGGGCAAGTCGCTAGTTTATGAGTTTGTAAAATGACAAATGCAACTGTCACTGATACAAAAAAAGGGTGACCCGCTACAATAGTGATGTTCGAAAATCTTACTATGACGAGGACATTTAGTCAATGCCTTTTTTAATAGGTGTCAAAGCCATTTTCGATGATTACAAAAGCTGGAAAAAAATATAAAGAGATTAAGAGGAATTAACACAAGTAAAAGAAAATTCTAGCGTCAAAACTTTTTGTACATAAACAAAGAACAACATTAACAATGCAGTCAAATTCATACACCATGTTCTTGTAAAAACGCAATATAGATTTGTTTTCTAAGGTATACAAATAAGTTTTATATAATTTTTTGTCGCTAAAAACCTATCTTGGTGCCAAATTTGGATGGTTCTAAATTTGCTAGAAGTACCTTAGCTTTTTGATGATCGGTCAGTGAGTGACAAAATGGTGTAACTTTGATCGCTATAACTCGGTAAACTATTGGTTCTAATGTCATGTTATTTTGAGGCGAGCTTGATTAATACTTACTCTAGGTCATCGAAAATCTAAACCCCTAGCTTTGTCCGTATTGATCATACAGGGAGGGGGGGGAGATGAAATAGCCGCGAAACGCTTCGAGAAATAATAGTACGGCCGTGACCCTTTTGCTCGAGACTTGGCTGGGCACTGCCGTGTCCTCAGATAAAATAAAGAACATTGGTTTTTTAATTTATTGACATAAATAGGTGACAATCACAGAAAACACGCACATAATTTAAAAGTAACATCTATAAGGACTGTATCTTGGACATCGTTCGTCGAATTCGAAGCACCTCCTTCTGCGACGATAAGCCTCCAGGCACTTGCATCTCATCATGTATTCATTGTCTATGTCTTCTCCGTCTGGTGAACCAGGCCCCATCGGAGCACCTACACCGTTGCCGGGTGGCGGCCCGTAGCCGCCTTCATAACCAGGCGTTGGATTCTGTCCTTGTCTTGCGTAATTAGTACCCTGCCGCATCTGACCCTGCAACCCGTAAGCTCTCTGTTGGCCATTCATACCAGGCTCGGTACCCTGCTCTTGAGAAAAAGAACCTTGCCGTCCACCGCATTGGACGTAAGGAGGAATACTACAATGCATTCTGGGGCTAGGGCCAGACTGTGGACCTAATCGCATATTCCTTGGACAAGTGTGCTGCATTGGGGGGCCATGAGTCATATATCCATTACCGGGGCCAGGAGGACCAAGAGGTCCAGGCCTAGAGGAGGGATGCATGCCCTGCTGAGGCATATACGGATTGTTCCCTCCATGATGGTAAGATTCTGGATAGTTCCCAGGTCTCATTTGCGGTTGCTGGGGACCATACCCATCCAGCCGTGTATTGTAGGGACCCATTCCGGTCTGGTGGCCAGGCGGCTGGTTAGGTGGAATACTTTGGAAAGGCACTCCTTTATAAGACTGCTCAGCATATCCCGGAGGTCCATATCCTAAATAAGGCTGTTGTTGTCTCATATCCATCGGAACCCCTTGTGAATTATACGTTTGGTTTGGCCCCATTTGTGCCGACTGTGGTTGCCGATTTCTTGATGATTCGTAAGGAGAGTCTTGATAGTTTTGCCCTTGAGGTTGCCCAGTACTTGTAGCAGCGTCCATTAACGGTGCTAGATACACTTCATGGTTATTAACTTGGGCAAAGGTGGAACTAACTGGATGTTCGTTTTCAAAATCACTGTAGTCGACGGGATCCTTTAACCACCTATTTTTCAATCTGTTATTCAGCTCGTCAACCATAAAATTTATGTTCAAATCTTGATCGTCCTGCAACTTTGCTCTCTTTTCCAAAAATTGACTCATTTCATGTTTCATTTGTTCATCTTTAGGAACGTTTGAGTCGTCTCCGTGTTTTTGAATATCGTATAACTTTTTGGCTAGTAAGTCTATCATTCTTTTTCTTAGTACGCCATCAGTTTCGTTAACTAAAGGTTTAGTAGGCAATTCTCTATACCATTTCTCAACTTCATCCGCAAGTTGGATTTCCTCTGCTTCTGCTTTTAATATATCGTCGTTCGGTATTGGCACTTCGTCTAGTACTTTCATAGCTATTCGTGCCAACTGTGGCTTTTTAAAGAACCTGAAACCGGCATTGTGTTCCTTAGACAGATGATTTGTCAAATCATCGATTTTTTTCATCAATCTATTCTTGTATATGTTGGCTTTTACTGGGTTTTCGTCTTTATATTTAGTATCTAAAATATATGCATCAGCCATTTCAGCCAAAAAACCTTGTTGCAGTAAGAAACATTCTTCTAATTCCAATTCTCGTGCAAATTTCCGATTAAATTTATTCCTAACACGCTGCCTAAAAGATGGTCTATCAGAAAGCCCATGTAGCTCTTCCAGCATGTCGATAGCGTTAGTCAGAACGTCAATTTTCCAAGGATGACGCTTGCTTTTAAAATTTTCTGTTTGTGGAAGAACGTCCAACATATCATCTATCTTCTCTTCAAGCATAAACTCGAAGTAACCGTAGTCATTTTCGATTTCAGGGTCGGCCTTTAATTTGAAAAACGTCTTTACAATTCCATTATAAATGCCGGTTCTAGCAAGTTCAGCTAATTTTTCAGTTTCAGGTGTTGTTGATTCTATAGGTAAGGCGTCGCATTTCTCCTTAAAAATCTTCTGGTATTTTTCGTATATCGCTTCTTTGGTACCATCTTGCGGTGTCGGAGGTGGTGGTGGAGGTGTCGTTGCTCCACCATTACCACTTGGCGATACCATATAAACTATTCTGCTCGAATTCGATGGTGAATCTCCAGTAGAATTTTTTTGTTATTTTTTTGCGCTTGGGGATTATTTTGAATTGCATTTGAATTTCCTGAAGCATTAGAACTACTCAACTTACTATCAGTCGGTTGGACAGGCATGCCCGAAACTGGTCTGCTGGCCGGAGGCACTGGTCTCGATCCTTCTTTCATCCTTTTAGCAGACTGTGGTGATAATAATTCAAGTGTACCTACACCACCTGCAGGGCCAGAACTACTTCCACTACTACTTATTGGTGTTTCGCCAATTGCTGAAGTACCAGAATTACTCATCCTTCTCATAGACTGTGGCTTTAATACTTCTATAGTACCTACACCACCTGGTGGTGGTGTTTCAGAGCGGTAGTTTTTATTAGCGTTCGGACTGTTTACCCTTTTACCGGTAGGTTGCGATGGTTGAGTGTCTCGATTCTCAGGACTGGCCATTCGTTTTCCAGCCGATACTCTTCCAGCGTGAGGAGATTCGGCCACGCTTCGCTTTACAGGTGGAGGTTTCGTATTAGGACTATCGTTATATTTGTCAGGGTTCGTCGAAGAATCCGGATTGGTGATTTGCTTATCGCTGGGTTGTGGCGAAACTCCCGTTGATGCCGATGAGGCTGGTGGAGCTCCATGGCGGTATTGTTCTGTATTAGGGTTTCCTAAAGCAGTAGGACTGCCCGTCCGCTTTTCGGTATGCGAATATGCACTTACACTTGATCCACCAGATTGAGGTGAAACTGGCGGAGCGGAAGGACTGTTCGTCCATTTATCAGTCGGTTGTGGAGATGTACTTAAATTTGATCTACCGGTTTGAGGTGCAGCTTGTGAAGCTTGTGAAGAGTTATGGCTGCTTACCCCTTTATCACTCGTTCTGAAGGTGCATTAAAACCAGATCTACCGGGTTGAGGCGATGCTGGTGCAGCGTTAGGGTTACCCACCCATTTATCGGATGGCTGTGAAGATGTACTCAAACTAGACCTACCGGATTGAGGTCCACCTGGCGAATTGTAAGGGCTATTCACCCGTTTGTCAGTCAGTTGTGGAGACGTACTTAAACTTGATCTACCGGGTTGCGGTGAAGATTGCGAAGCAGTAGGACTGTTCGACCGTTTATCTGTTGGCTGTGAAGATGAACTAAAACTGGAACTTCCGGATTGAGGTGCACCTGGCGAATTGGAAGGGCTATCCATCCTTTTACCAGTCGGTTGCGGGGACGAACTAAAATTGCCGGGTTGAGGTGAAGTTTGCGAAGCCGAAGGGCTATCCTTCCATTTATCAGTCGGTTGTGGGGTTGTACTAAAATTAGACCTACCGGGTTGAACACCACCCGGTGGACCGGATGGGCTAGTCGTCCGTTTATCCGTTGGTTGTGGGGATGATCTACCAGGTTGAGATGAAGTTGGTGAAACGGAAGGGCTGTTCTTCCATTTATCAGTAGTTTTTGGGGTTGTACTAAAATTAGATCTACCGGGTTGAGCAGTGCCCGGTGGACCGGACGGGCTTGCCGTTCGTGTATCCGTCGGTTGTGGGATGTACTAAAACTTGTTCTACCGCGTTGAGATGAAGTTGGCGAAGCTGAAGGGCTGTTCGTCCATTTGTCAGTCGGTTGTGGGGATGTACTAAAATTAGATCTACCGGGTTGAGTACCACTTGGAGGACTGGACGGGCTACTTGTCCGTTTATCCGTTAGTTGTGGGGATATACTAAAACTTGTTCTACCGCGTTGAGATGAAGTTGGCGAAACAGAAGGGCTGTTTCGTCCATTTTTCAGTCGGTTGTGGGGATGTACTAAAATTAGATCTACCGGTTTGAGTGGTGCCTGGCGGACCGGATGGGCTAGTCGGACGTTTATCAGTTAATTGTGGAGAGGTACTAAAATTTACAGTGTCAGGTGAAGCTTCTGAGCGGAAGGGCTGTTCATCCATTTATCAGTCGGTTCTGGCGATGTACTAAAATTAGATCTACCGGTTTGAGTAGCTCCTGGTGGAGCAGAAGGACTATGCGTCCGCTTATCCGTTAGTTGTGGAGATGTACTAAAACTCGATCGACCTAGTTGAGGTGAACCTGGCGAAGCAGTAGGGCTGCGCCCATTTATCAGTTGGCTGTGAAGATGTACTAAAACTGGATCGACCTGGTTGCGGTGAAGGCGGGTAGGGCTGTTAGCCCATTTATCAGTTGGTTGTGAAGATGTACTAAAACATACCGATCGGGTTGTGTTAAAGCAGTAGGGCTGCTGGCCCATTTATCAGTTGGTTGTGAAGATGTACTAAAACTGTATCGACCGGGTTGTGGCGATGCTGGCGAAGTGCTAGGGCTGTTAGCCCTTTTATCAGTTGGCTGTGGAGATGTACTAAAACTGGGTGGACGGTTTGGGATGTACCTGGTGGACCGGGCGGACTACTCATCCATTCGGTAGCTTGGGTTGACATGGGATCAATAGTGTAACCTGATACTTCTTCAATACTATAATCAGTTGCATTAGAAGTGGTACTCGTGTCGCCAGGATACACGTTGGGCGCAGGC
>NW_020800131.1:0-15473 GCF_003590095.1 Trichoplusia ni
TTATGCAGTTCCATACCCTGACTGGCAACAATTATAATCACATTTCTGTTAAGATAGAGCTATAACATAACAACAGCGGCAGTCGATTAAACGTCCGATCTTCGTGACTTCTCCGAGTCCATACACCACAACAAAGTCTCTATATCAAATGCAAGCAAAAAAAGGTTAAAACCATCAAAATATGCCTAAAGCCATAACGCTACAAGTTAAAGTCTTGCGTGCGAACACGGGTAGCGTCCACGACACGCAACGTCGAGTGATTTAAACACAACTTTCAAAGACTAATGACGTTTATTAAGGCAATCAATTTATTGAGTGAAGCGATTGAGATATCCTTAGGGGTTGTGGTTGTTTTGCGCGACTGCGGCCAAACGGCGGAGTATGTTACTGGGGTAATTCTGCAATGTAGAGTCGATGCGTCAATCTATGGAAAATATATGTTAATGTTATTTATAACTTAGCTTTGAGAGGAATGAAGAAGAATTGAAGAATCATGTGTAATTTTATTAGTAGAAAACGTTGTTACAAAGATATGAATAAAATAGATGCCATTCCTGGGCACAGGCTTCTTCCTAGGACTTACTTCTTCCTTGATCACTTCGCTAGCTTAATGTAGCCTGACGCTTACAAATTTCAATATTTGGATTTAAGTTTCCTAACGATGTCTTACTTCACTGTCTGTATAAACCTTTAAACTATAAAGCCATAACTGTATCTGACTGTCTTAAGATCAAAACTGCATATAAATTTGTACATAGTACTTACGTATACCTATGAATTTCTTAGAAAACAAAGCCCCTTTAAACGCGCCTTTCGATGCATTTCAAATATTGAACACCATTCAATTTATCGTCAAGCATTTATATTTCATAATCAATAATAAAATGATCGTATAAAACATCACTGGCCTAATACCAATAAAGGTAGCGTTTATTAAGTGGGGACAAACACGCGATCTGTACTCGAACGCTTTTAATTTTCTTGTTAACAAATTGCGATTAATGTGTGAAATTTGTTTCTGTAGTGCCCTTGTCCAATGGTAGGCTTATTGAATGTTAATTTAATTTTATAGGAATATTTTTTATTTGGGATTTTTTTTTTGTATTATACTTGGATAGTGGCGGTTGTTTATTAAGATTGAATGACGTAATGACTCTACTTTTTTTGTTATGTCATTTTAGTTGATGTGTCGTTTTCGCTCCCAAATATTTGAGGCTGGAGTATCGAAGGTCGAATAATTTCTTGACAAGCATAAGTTATAATCGTTTCAGATGAGAAGGTCATCACCATTCGGCAACTTCACTTCAAACTTATCAGAATTTTTCGGCTAACAAAAGAATTATAATATAATGTATCCTTAACCTCTGTCTTATTTTTTTTCAACTGTCCAGCTATCACGTTTCATGATATAAAGCAATAATGTTCAATTTTGTCCCTTAGGATACAGAACCCTAAAAAACCTATTAATCCATTAAATCCATACCGATCAATAAAGATAGTAAAGTTAATATTAAATTTAGTAGCTCGCATGATGTTGACCTTTCACTGAGATCATTATACAGTGTGTTTAATTAAGATTACAACATAATTGTACAAAACAAATTACTTTTGTTGATCAACTATCATCACGCTTTGTTACGATACAACTTTCAATGATTTAGTTACTGGTACCTCATATTATACAGTAGGTAGTATTCATGAAAGATTATGGAATAAATGAAAAAATATATAGTTTTTATCAAGGAAGACGCATTTCACTTGGCGTCTGGTTTTTTTTTTGTGAAGTCAGATGAATAGAAGAACCACTCTATGATTTGTCAAATTATTTCCCAATCATCATCATCGTCAAGACAGACGACATCAAGAAGACAGAGGTCTTCCAAATTGCACGCCATCGAGGTCTATCTACCTTAAACAAGGGACTGAGAAATGTTTTTTTTTAATTTTAAACCCTTTGTAAGCTGGTCATCAGTTTTAAAAATTCAAAAAAAAATACTGGCATCTTCATCACTGAATAATCAAAAAGCGGTGCAAAACTCTTTTGTCTTTTAACTCTAAGTATAACTAGCATTACGCGCAACACACCAACTCTACCTAACTGACTGATTCCTTTAATCCTACTAATATGATAAACGCGAAAGTCTGTGTGTATGGATGTTTGTTGCTTTTTCACGCAAAAACTACTGAAGGGATTAGACGAAACTTGGTAAACAATTAGTTTATAACCACATAATTTTTATCCCGATTTTATGTGTTCGTGGGATCATGTTCATTTTGTAGCGAGTGGGCCCGCGAGCAGTAGCTAGTGTAACATAAAATCTACGTCATCCAGTCCATCACTCTTAATCATGCGAACAGTAAACAAAAGCCAATCCCTCCAAAACTAAAAAGTAGGTCACAGAGTCACAATGAATCAGTGGTTCTCAACATTTTAGCTTTCGTGTTTTATAAGCAACTAGTTCGCGTGACTTATAACTGGCAATTTGAATTAGAATGTGCCCGCCCATGTGCCACGCCTACTGGGTGCAACGATATCTGATTGTGGTTACGTAAAACTGATTATGCGTTTTCTGATAGCCCTGTAGTTTTGTAGGGCGGTCAGTTGGTTGAGGTGGTGTGGGTTTGATTTTGGACGGAGTCAAGTCGGACGTATGAAAGCAATTGAGCATAAAAGTTGTGGTTGTAGGATATGCTAGCGCCTGAAACAAAAATAAATCTCAATTAAAAACTCGAACTTCTATTATTCAGGATAGAAACAAAGCATCATTTTATGAAACTAACGTACAACTGACATAAAATAAATTAATAAGTCATCCCAAAAAGTAATGTAACTAAAAATTTAGCCCTAACATCTTCATTAAAACATAAATCACCATAGTAATCAAAACCATTACACAAAATCTATGACATACGCGATTGCGTAAAGATACTTCACATCAACTCATCCACTCGGCAACAGTACCTGCGATGACGCTCCAAAGATATCGCACGCAACACATGTGAGGCCTCAATGTAATAGATAGCTATTGTTTAACACCGACCATATAATTGTATGCAGATTCAAGTTGCGCCAGCCAACTGAACCGACCACTGCCTACCACTGTTTCTGAAAAAAAAACTGCTTGTGTGGAAGCGAGACAAGGAATGAGCGGCATAGAGCGGCATCTCACTTTTATAGTTGCAGAAGGTTTGAGATATGGAGTTAGTTCTCTGGACTTACATATGTGGCAATGAGTTTGATGGCTGATAAAGTGGCGTGCACGTTCTGTTTTGTACCTACTTCGTTAGGTATTAACCAACTATTTATTATACTTGTACATCTTTGAGAATCTTTACTTTTGGAGGTTTTTTGGCTGATTCGATCAAAATGATTAAATAATTTATTACGTCACTTTTGCAAGATCTTTTTAACTGTCAAACTCTTCTCTTCTCCCTCAATCTCTTAAATTTGACACGGTTTTCGGTTGCAGTTGTATCACAGTGCAATATTGTGACGTCATTTAGTAAATCTGATGCTGAAACAAGAAAGTGCCCATAGAAAGGGTCGTCAATAAAATGACACAGTTTGGACTCATTTGATTCGTATTAAAACGCACTTCGATTTCAATGAAAGAAAAGCAGCTTGTTTTCCAGTTTATCAATACGATGACACATACTTTTTACTATCAAAATGACAAAAGGACAAGCGAATTTAGACTTTATTACCTTTGTTATCGGCACTTTGACGTGATTATCAAAAGGAAGTTCCGTGTGTCAACAAACGCCATTATTTATGTATGAACAATAAGTAGTAAATGTTGGTCTGGTCATGAATGTCACTGTTCTAATTACATCTTTGACACCTCTGTAGTAATTATGAGTAACTTATGTTCTTATAATTGGCATTGGCCTTTCATGTTTATTGCTATATACTAATCACTTTCGTTTGAATAAAGCTGCGGCTTAGATGTACTGTAATTAAAGGAATCAAGTGTTAGTGTTAATTGCAGATGTAATTTGTTTTTTTTTTGTGTGATTTCAAATAGTCTTTTAGCTTTTGTTTTGAAGTTGAGAAGAAAGTACTGAAACAATGAATTTTGCTCACCCATTCCACAGGTTTCATCCACACATCACAACCTTTCATAACTGTTACAACATTTTTAAGAAATTCGTGACCTATGATTACATCAAAAGGCATACAGTCTTTAGGCACAACGTAGAATAACACATCGTCGTAGTTCGCACCGTCAATAACCACATTTGTTGTTATACAACCTACCGACTTCACTTTAGCGAGACCGAGTCCAGTGAGCGTTATACTATTGTTCGTGGATTTAGAAACGTTAGCACAAAATTCCGAGGACACTAAATTCACGTCACTGTCCGAATCTATAAGCGCACTTGCCTCTTTTCCACATAATTCGACTATTTTCAGAGGTTTTTCTTGTAGCGACTGTTTGTTTACATCGTAGATGTCATATTCAATTTGACATTTGCTGTCTTGGCTGTCACCTGTCATCTTTGAGTTTGACATTTCTACTTCCTCGTTGTGACCGAACATTGCTTGTTTGTTCACTCGTTCACCACTTCCACTTGCCGATGCGCCGCCGCCGCCATGATTATTTCTTCTATCGCCAAAAGTGCGCCATTTTGATGAATTTGAATTTGTACTCATATCTTCCTTGCGGCCGCCCACCGCCATGTTTTTTCTATGCGGGCACATCGGTGAAATATGACCATATTCGTTGCAGTGAAAGCATTTTGGACCTTGTGTCTTCTGCGGACAGTCTCCTGATAAATGATTGCCATCGCCACAATTATAACATTTCTTAGACTTTTGCTGAATGATACTGCGCTTTTCACTTCTAAAGGCACTTCTATGTTCCAACTTCAGTTTTTCTTTAATGTTTTCGTAGATTTTGAGCTTCTCTTTTAGGTCTGGATACGTTGTTACTCCGTACAGCATTATTTTATGTGTCTCATGGTCGACAATGCCGTCAACAATGTATTTTATAGCCACGTAATCAGGAAATTTTCCTCGCTTTCCTAATTCCTTCATGACCATCATATAGTCGATGCAACTCTCGTCACGTCTTTTCTTTCGCTGACTCATGAGTTCGTGTATGGTCTTGATGTCGACGGTGTCGGGAAATTCCTTACTCAGGGCCGTCTTGAGTTCCTCCCATGTTTTGTGAGGGCGTTCAGCTTGTATCCAGAGTTGTGCGGTGCCTGCTAGAGATCTCCGTGCCATCAGTAGCTGTTGAAGCGGTGTCCATCCGCATATTTCACCATTCTCTTCGACGTCTTGTATCCATCGAGACACTGAATAGGTTTTGTCTTGACCGGTGAATTTAGGTATAAGTTCCGTGGTAAGATACAACGTCGAGCTTAATCCCGTATGTGGTTCCTCTTTTATCGGCTTCGTAGTCATCTTAGCTTGCTTCAGCCCTCCTTCGCCTTAACCGTCATAAAAGTCGTAGATGAGGTTTGAATCGTCGGCCGCCGTTCGCCACGTGCCGGTATCCGTCGTCGTTCGTCGTAATTATTGCCAATCCCGGACGAGCCCCCAATTTTGTGGGATTTATGGCAATAATAAATGCGTAGGTCACTTTTGAATTGTTTTATTTTTACATTCGAATCACACTTTCTTATTTTAAACACCGTATCGTCCGTCGTCGTTCCACACTTTTTCGCCATTAGCCTTCCGTCCTTCTCGCACACATACTTCCCTCTCCTTCATCCGTTGCGTTCCGATTACTTAAATTACAATATCCCACAATCGGCCATTCCTGATCCATGTCTGTCCTCAGACATGCTCTCAAACATTCACCACATGCATTCATTAATCTAATATATTATTTAACTTAAATCGAATTTACAAGACCAAGTAACAATTCTTTACTTAAACAAGCTTAAGTTTATACAACAAACTAGTAATTTTGTGAGGTAACAAAATTACACCATATGAACAAATACAGATCACTTATTGGTAATAAACAAGAGTAACATTGTAGTACAACAGATTTACAACCAAATCAATAAACTAAGTTAACAATGGAATAAAACTCTCACACAAACCAAAAAAAAAACAAAAATTATAAATCAACTCTTATGCTTTAGGTTTTGGGGTTGACATCTGGCCACAACTTCATGCAATCAGCTGAACTAGAGGTTGCACCAGGTCCTTCCGTATTAGGATCCAGCTTTTTCACTTCATATCTGTCATTCCTCTTCACTTTTATAACTTTATAGGGTCCTAGATATTTGGCTTTTATTTTCATTCCAGTTCCAAATTGCGTGCGTTTTATTGCCACCAAATCTCCTTCTTTGTACTTCATGCTTTCTTTTCTTTTTCTATTGAAATTTCTTATATTCTCTTCCTGGACCTGTAGAATCTGTTCCTTAGCTTTTTCTCTGAGTTTTTCTCTCTCCTCTGAATAGCTTTCTCTTCCTTCTTCCAAAAGCAAGTCATAGATCTCAATATCTTCTTTCATTCTCATTTTAGTCCCAATCAATAGTTGATAGGGTGTTGAATTTATGCTTCGCTGAAAAGTACTATTTAGAGCTCGCTGTAATCTACTTACATGCCTGTACCAAAGCGAAGGGTTTTCTATACACAATTTTGTAAGTACAGAGATTATAGTACGATGAACTCTTTCAACCTGACCATTTCCTCTAGGTATCCCAGTTGTAATTTTGATGTGCTGTATGTTTTCATCTTTACAATACTCTTGAAACTCATTACTCGTATAAGCTGTTCCTCGATCAGTTATAAATCTAGTAGGATTGCCAAAATGTTGCTGGTGAATTTTCAACTTTTCAATTGTTTCTTTACTGGTGGTGCTCTTAGTGGGAAAAATCCAAGTGAACTTCGTAAATGCGTCTACAATTGTAAGAATATGGTTGTACTGCTTCTTCGTCTCTGTCATGGGACCAATGTGATCCAAATGAAGTGTGTGTAATGGTGATTCTTCCTTTTCGATTGGTTGCAGAAAACCTTCCTGTTTTCCCTCCTTACGCGTGGCTAATAAACATGGAATACAACTGGTAATGAAATCTTCAATTTTCTTATCTAGGTTCTTAATAAAATAATCTTTACTTATTAATTCAGTCATCTTTTTCTTTGAAAAGTGTCCATTTGCATGAGCTCTTCTTATGATTTCATTTTCCATAGACTTTGGTATCACTAGATGCTTTTCCACTCCTTTGTACAACAATCCATTATCAATATAATAATCACCATAGCTTCTTTCTTGTAATATCTCTAATATAGCTTTTATACCATCATCTGTCTGTTGTGCTTGTCTGATTTCGTCATGCAGAGTAACCACTGCTACGTAAGGGTTTCGGCTTAATTTTTTTAAGTTGAATACTTTGTCGCTTAACGCCTCATAATTTTTATACATCATATCATGGCTTACTGAATCGATGTAATGCATACGCTTTGGCAAGCACATTGAAGAGGATGCTTGAGGAAAACGTGTTTATCCGTCTAAAACGTTAACAGTGAGCGAAAACGATTTGTTTTACTGTTACTTGACGTACAGACGTAGTTTGGTAAAGGTAAGGATGATGAGGGCAGTCAGTGTATGTGACGCAGAGTTGCTGGCGAAAGAGGAAAACCCCGAGCTCAGTTCGGTTCGGCGCCCGACTTGCATAGCGCCAGCACCCGCGCCGCTCTGCCCATCAGTGCGCTACGCCGGCCGCTACGCCGCTACGCGCTCTCCGTAGACGAGCCTCCGCAGTCAGCCGTTAGGTAATCATACATCATTCGCCGCTAATATCCATTACCTACATGTTGTTTAGTTGTCCAGCTTAGTTTAACCCCGATAGTTGATAGTGATTGGTTTTAAAACATTGTATTTTTTTTTCAAAATTTTAATAATTATGATTGAATTAAATACTTATTTATAAAACTACTGATTTAATTATGTAATACTTTAAAGTGGCCCATGATGAATGAAAGTTATTTGTTATCACTGGTTCAAACTTAGGCCATTCATTTAAACTTTTGAAATTGTAAATGCTTACAATTATGAGTTTATTATACAATAATTAATTTCCTTCTTGGGAATAGGTTTTGGCAGAGAGAAATATTTTTTGCGAGTTTGATTTATTAGGTAAATTATTTTTGTGGTTTAGTGCAAGTGCAGCGGAATCGGAGTGCGGGTCGCAGACGTCGCTGGCGCTGGACCTGCACGGCAGCGGCGCGTGCGCAGGCATCACACTGCGCGTGCGCGACAACACGCGCCGCCGCCCGCTCGCGCGACAGCAGCGCCTGCGCGATGATACCGTGCATCGTATGTATCCTCGTGCCTTTTGTACTAACTAGTAGTAGTTGGTCTAAGGGTAAAGATGAAAAAGAAGCCTTTGCCATGTAGTGGACCATAATATGTTCGAGCTCGTGGAAAAAGCATGTAGGCATAGGGACTCGAAACGAAATTACTTCGGTGGCTTGTTCAATATTTGTCTTTTCTATTGTAATTATGACCGTGAAACTGATAATGTGATTTTTTTTAATGTTTGTTTTCAGCTACTCCAGTGCAAAGTATAAACAATTTAAATAACGTGGAAGAGCCCACATTCAGGTGATTAAAAATTCTTAACATTACTTTCATTGTATATTAGTCGTTTCGAAAATACGGCTTACAATACAATCAAAGAAACTATAACTTTAAATATTACAGAACGGAAGATGAAGATATAAGTAAAAACAACATCGAGATGATGCATTTAAGCGTGGAGCGGGAGGTGCGTGCCAGCAGCGCGCCGCCGGCGCCGCGCGCGGAGCTGTCACCGCCACCGTCGCCGCGGCTCGTGGTCACGTCCTGCCTCGGCGACGGCCCGCCCGCGCCTGACACCTGCATCACAATGGAACCCTCTGCCACGACCCCCGACGATGCCCCCACTACACCCAAATGAGAATTACCCTCGTCTCCACAAAGCGAGACACCTTAACGCCCTATCGTACGCCAGAAGACGACTCTTGTTGATAACATTTTGAAGTCATTATACAATTTTCGGTTACCCATAAACTAAAAAGGTGTATAGTACATATATTATGTACATACATACATTTACCGAGTTTTCGATGAGTCTTCATAAAACGATGGCAATTATTATCTATTTTTTAGACTTACTATTGTAGTTATAATGGACTTGATGTATGCTTAAAAATGTTTTCATTACCCAAATAATTTAACTATTAAAAAAAACGGATAGAATGTACGGTCATGAATCTGATTTGATTTTAACGTGCTTCAATAGCAAGACTTTGGAATAAAAAAGTATCCAAATAATATATAAATGGCAGGTAGTGTCTTCAGTATAAATAACGTCATTTTATATTGAACTTTATACACTTTAAGATAGAGTTAATAAGAATTGTGAAATGTGTACAGGAAATGATCAAAAGTGGTTACAAAAGTGCTACGAGAACCGTAGCAAAGCCCGTAGCGCGATCCGTAGTCCGTAGCAGAACGTAGCAGGAACACAAATTTAAACATTATAACCCTTATTAATATAATCGTCGTAGTTACATAGTACAATAAGAGTTGTTACGTACGGTATGTTTTTCTACTTACGTTATTAGTAATGACTTTTTCATAACATTTTTAATAACTCTTTACTACTACCGAACAAAATTTCTTGTTCGTCGGTGAGATGTACTTTTAACACAGCTTCAAAATTGATTAATTAAAGTAATCTATTGATAACAAATTACTTTATAACGAGATTTATATTAACATATTAAACGTTATAAAAATAAACCATAAATGTTAACATAATAAAGATCCATCAAATAAACTCATTTATAATTTAACCATCCGTTGTTAAATTAAAAGACTGATAAAAGCGAATTTCATAAAAGTATTCAAATAATTTTATTACAAAGAAATACCTTTAAAATAAATTATTGCGAACACACAATGTCAAGTTTTCCGCATCTTATTATTTGGAACTGATAATGACGTTGATGTTGTCTTCTTACTTATATCAGTAGATTGGTAACACAATATCAGCCGTGTGCAAAAACGATTCTCTGGTTAGTGACGATATGTCTTTACTCACTTGACAATGACGAAGGCAGCTGTTGTGCGACATTTTCCTATACGTCTGCTGTGACTGTGCGTCGTCCTTGCATACGGGTGTTCGTCGCTTATTGCCCGCGTATACCGAGCTCGCAATAACACATAATGGACTGAATGTGACAATATAGATACTAATAATATCACATCACACGATCTCATATCCTGCTTGGGCGTTTAATTTCAATCATAAATGCAAAGCATTGTGCTTTTGAGAATTATGTTTCAATTGATTCTCAAAATATTTTAAAGCATGCAAATGAATGTAAAGTACATCGTTACATCTTGGCAGCAGCGATCACTGGTTTCTAGAGTCAATTTTAAACCGTTTTTTTTTCAAACTTGAATTTAATAAAATCTGACCATTAGGTATAGTAAAATTTGGTTGTCAATAATTACTAAAATTTTGCATATTTAGTCCTTTGGAGACCTGTTATAAAATATGTTACGATAGCTAATATGAATTTATGTCAAGTTAACTTGTGTCTCGTCACACTTGCAAATTAACAGTTAAATTTGAAACACACACACGCGCGCACACACACACACACACTCATAGCTCTGCTCAGAAAACCCGTAGTCGTGTCTTACTTAGAAATAGTTTATTTAAATACATGTTGTTCTTAATATAACGTATACTTATAATAATGCCAGTTGTGAAACTTTCGCACTTTAACTAATTTACATTCGTCGGTTCAATAATGATATTTTCCGCACTAATAACGTTTAGTTAGTGTGTCTTTAGTGATAACCACGTCAGTTTATTTATAATTCACTCAAAATGAAGGCGTTTATTTTTTTAGTATAATGTATAACTCAAACGTAGATTGCATCGAGTCGCATATTCAGTTAAATAGAATTTGTGGTTCAGAAAACGTTCGATCTTCTACAACCAAGTCTGTTCTTTGTAGTCTGTTCGTTTTGCCAGTCTAATCGGATATACCTGAATACATGCAACAACCCACAAATTTAGTCCCGCGATCCATGTTATTGGGTGAAACAATTTGCCAAATTAAAACGGTTTTCAGGATGGTACTACTTAATGACTCGTACAACGACATACTGCTGTCGATGTGTATAAATGGTCATGGATTAACTGACGATATGGTTGAATGTGTTGAAACTAACCATCTCCTAAAAAATATGCGATTCAAATATAATTCTTAGTTATTTGAAACACGAGTGTACGTCCAAAATCTATGCCTGAATGTATACAGGTATTATAGGTAAATAATACTTTGGATTAGAATTAATATTACATGGAAATTAACTAACGATATCTCGCTCAAGGCCTAACCTTAAGTCTTAGAAACACTGTCATTTTAATAAATCTTGGAAATGTTTTCAGCTATTTACTTCATGGTAACTAAAACCGGATACGACTTCTTCTGGAAAAAGAATGACTTTGTTTTAATATTTACAAAAAATAATTATTTTTCTATTTCCTTTGAAAATTTTAATAAATACTTTGATATAATATGTATTTTTCGGAAATATATATCCTGGACATTTCTGGACAAGAAAATGCTAGTTCGTGGCATCGGTAATCATGGTTTTGTTCATAAATACTTAAATAATTCTTATCTTAACTGATTGGTTGTAGACATATGTTAACCAACTCAAAAAGTTTTTTCTTCTTTTACAATCCAGAACAATTCATGGTATTTGTATAACTTTGGGTTTTTATGTGGGTTTCTATTCCTCGGCAGGTAGGCAAATTGTTTTATGTTTGCGGCTTGACAAAAATATTTTTCAGCCACCTTAGAAACAAATTTTAAGCTGTAAGTATAAAGAACTCGATTCATTTTTCGCTTCGGAAATTAAAACCTTAAAATTGTATAAAAATCTAATTTTTATGAGTAATAAATGACGAAAGTCGTCATTGTCCGACTGATCCACGGAATTATTAATAATTGTACTTTTATATTATAGGTATGAACTACTTAGAAGCGTTTTATACGGTCTGTAATGGTATAAAATTCTTGTATTAGGAATTATTTTGTAAAATTAGCAATGTGTATCAATCCAAATGGTTGTTGTGATGTCTATTAAAAATGTTGATTATTGATTTCTTATTTGTTCTAGTCCAGCAGTTCCTCAATTGTGCAATTAAATCCAATCCTAACAGTATAAATGAAATGGAGGGTCTTCCGGATGACGGCGACCCTCTATACCCACGTTAGGTACCTACTTTATCCCTCCATTATGTCTCCAGTCTTCACAACACATTGACCTACATCCAACTATTTTAATCTGCTTATTTGTTTTTATGAATAATCTGCTTACTGGAGTAGTTTTTTTTCTAGGGTTCTGTATCCAAAGGGAAAAACGATACTCTATTATACTAAAACTAAAACACCGTTGACTGTCCGTAAGTCCATCACCAGGCTGTCACTCAATAACCGCGATGGCTAGAGAATTGACATTTAGAGATGATGTGTGTGGCCGCCCTAGCTATGAAATTGTATGCACTAGGTGCAGGTTCGATCCCAACGCAGGCAAAGCCCTAATGTGCCTTTCTTAAAGTTACATAAATAAATATGTAAAGTATATATAACTACTAAACGGAAAAGATAGTTGAAAATATTGAAGTCTGAAACCCACAGAGAGGCGAGGAGGTGATGACATGCATAAACCTTTCCTGTACGGGAAGGGGCCTGCGCCCATCATAGGGACGTATCTATGCAGGCTTGTATTTTAACATTTTGACGGTCATAATTGTGATGGGTGACAATTTTTTATCGTATAAAGTCTAAATCACACTTGAATGGGACATTCTATAAGTCAAAGATTTTATGGTGCCGCTAGGAATCCAATCCGCAGTGTTTCAGTGTAATAATGACTAAAAAGGGCCAAAAAGGACTCGTATTTTCAGATTTCATAAATGCAAGTACGGTCCACGAAAAACTGTTCTTGATTTCGGAGGTCGTCAAAATCAGTGATAAAAAATATATTAACAAAATCAGCCATGCTGCATGGCTGTAGTAAGAAGCAATTACCCGATTTTGTAGCCTGAGGCGTGGAATTTACAAAAAGGTGACAAAAATGACTGAATCGATTTCAATGTTCTGCTTATGATGACTACTGATTATGTATGCTGATAGATTTGATAGGTACTAATAGTGTGGATGAACAATCGAATTTATAATACAGATATTTCATTGGATTATATGTATAATATAGAATGAAAACACCCGCATTTTATGTTTTTCAGGTACCTAAGTGTGTATTTCAAAACCAAAATATAAATTACAGTAATCGATGAAGCCCTCATTTTAGGGTTGCTTTTGAACAACCAAACATTATTTAGTGTTATATTACACAATATAATAAAGATGCATAACTGCTCAAACTTTATTATTCTAGGTTAGGTATGTTTCCTTTTGGTGATTTTTTCTATAAAAACTGCTTAGTGCAGGCTTTGACTGCTTTATCGGACCAACATTGTTAATGATTAGTCAGTCTGATTGTTTTTATAGTAACTATCGTGAGACTGATTCATTATTCAATGATGTAACGGTTTACTCACGCGTATATATCGGGAGTGCCCGACTAGTTTTGGACTCAACCGGAGTCCTTAATCATGAACTGACGTGGCGAGGACGCGAGTTCGACTCGTTACATCATTGAATAACAGTCTGATTATATTTTTCTATTTTCGATCCCGCACTTTGGAATTAAATAGTTGTGTCGCAAGAGATTTCAAAAATATTCAAGTTACATGCACAATACACTGAGACTCAGAACGAGCATTCCTATACCCACCTTACAAATACTTGAACTAAGCAGGGGTCAAACTAAAAAAATATTAATCTTATATCGTGAGAGAGAACAAACAAGGAAGAATGGACAAAACGAAATAGGATTGGCATTAAATAAAAAAAACTATTCTGCTATCACTATAAGGTTTCTAACGTGCCCTCAACATAGCATCCACCTTACAGTTTTATCCGTATTAAGGATTGAATTAACAGAAATCTGTGCCACTGTGCGAGCCACAGCGCCGCTAATCCGATCAGAGGTGTCACGGCGGATAATCTCTAAAATCGTGTTACGAATAATGATATAAAATGCAAGCGTGAGCTGTCACCACCAGCAGTCAGTCAGTGGAGTGGGCAGTCGGCACACTACCGAGGACTGCTCACATTATTCTTCAAACATGTATAACCAAACGGAAAATTCCTACTATGATGCACATTTTGCACCTTTCAAGTAAGTAACATGCAGTACTAAATACCTTCCGTAGACCATGTACTTAACTCTTCATATCTGTTTCCAGATCGGGTGGTCCCGGTGAAGTGGAGATGCTCGGCGCAGGTCTCACCGGTGAAGACCTGGCGATGGTGCCCGAGCACTGGCTGTCATACCCGGCACCACCAGCCAGCGCGCACACTGCATTAGCATTGCTATACATATTCTTTACTGCGGCAGCTCTGGTCGGAAATGGACTAGTTATCTTCATATTTTCTACGTAAGTTTATATCGTAGTCATATCTTCGCACCCACCTTTGTTATATCAATGTGTACCTAATTTCAATGTTTTATTTCACAGAACAAAATCTTTAAGAACCTCAAGCAATCTTCTCATTCTGCAGCTAGCTGTTTTAGATTTTATAATGATGGCGAAAGCTCCTTTATTTATATACAATAGTGCAAATCGCGGTTTCGCGACTGGGACCCTCGGTTGTCAAATATTTGCGTTGATGGGCTCTTACAGTGGTATCGGGGCAGGCATGACTAATGCCTGCATCGCATATGACAGGTAACTATACCGGTCCAAAGAATCTCTACTGAAGTGTAGAATGGCAACTAGATAATACTAACTCTTTAAATTTTAGGCATTCAACAATCACTCGCCCTCTGGACGGCCGGTTATCACGTGGCAAAGTTCTTCTAATGATAGCTTGTATCTGGATATACAGCACGCCGTGGGCTCTTCTTCCACTCTTCAAAATCTGGGGTCGATATGTGCCTGGTACGTTTTACACCTAATGCTGAATCTGTTGCTAAAATCTTCTAAATAGTAATTGCTCTGTTTGTTTATTTACAGAGGGATATTTAACGTCCTGCAGCTTCGACTACTTGACAAATTCTTTCGATACGAAATTATTTGTGGGATGTATATTCGCTTGCAGTTACGTCTTTCCCATGTCGATGATAATTTACTTTTACAGCGGAATTGTTAAACAAGTGTTTGCACATGAAGCTGCCTTAAGGTGTGTGCATATTTAAATTAAGAGATGTATTTAAATTTAGTAAAAATTTATAATACTCGCTTGGATTAATTGATATTTGTAGAGAACAAGCCAAGAAAATGAATGTGGAATCCCTTCGTGCCAATCAGAACGCGAGCGCAGAGTCGGCTGAAATTCGGATAGCGAAAGCAGCTCTCACTGTTTGTTTCCT